>NW_011335523.1:65479-71187 GCF_000735185.1 Notothenia coriiceps | reverse complement strand
CACACACACACACACACACACACACACACACACACACACACACACACACACACACACACACACACACACACACACACACACACACACACACACACACACGATAACAATACAAACCTGGATTAAAGCCAATACACAGTCCACCTCACACATGTACTCCTCTGTCAATCACGCTTAACCCCTTGCTGCCCTCAATATTTCACCCTGCTGTTGAGATTGGACGGGCTGCACAGGCGCTATTGACTGCAGCCCCAATTGAAATTCCTCACGTGGCTTTGGCAAAGAAAACAATTTACAGGCGAGCCGTCGATGTGGTTGAGCTGAGGCCATCAAAGCCAATAATAAAGCTATTAGGCCAGGGTGGCATATATTACAATCTACTCCCTCCACAGCTGAGGATCAATACAGACTGAAAACAAGAGAGAGGGAAGGAGGAGGTGAAGAGCGGACAAGAGAAAGAATAATTAAGGAATGAGGCAGAGAGAGGTAGACAAAGACATGAAGAAAAAAAGAGCACTGGATAAAGGTGAAAGACAGGTATGGAAGAGCTAACCAAAACACACACACACACACACACACACACACACACACACACACACACCTCCTCTTTCTCCTTTTCTAGCTCTGCAGACAGAGGAAAATCTGACAGCAGGCTCTAATCAAAATCAAACAATAACAACCACAATCCCCACACAAGCACACATACAAACACCCACAAGTGAGAGTGGCAATAAATCCAACAGGTTTTTAAATACACACTACAGCAGCGACACACACACGCTGATTAAATCCTGAAAGCTCGGCTGAACAGACGAGATAAGGGAGCGTGATTTGCTGTCGTGACGATGTTTAACTTCAGTGGAGGGGTTACACACACATTTATCAGTGGAGAGAAAGCATTTGGTTAATCAAACAAGATGAAAAACCACTGGATACACTGAAAAAAAACACTGTGGAAAAAAGTCTTTTTGATCTCTGCAAAGCTGACATTTTCTAAATTCCAAGTCTTCAAACTGAACTGAATAAAGTTATTTAAAGAGGATAGAACGCAATCAGTGAACAATTATAACGGAATGGAATAGAACAGAAAGAATAGAAAAGAATAGAACAGAAAAAGAACATTACAGAATAGAATAGGGAGTTTGTAGGGAGTCCTTAATATTGTTGACAGTTGTTAACAAACACATCTGAAATAGATGATGGGATACAATCTAAAAGCCACAGCCTCTGAAGGACTGTGTGTGTAGAAGGATTGGTTTGTTGATTGGTTTTATTATTTGGGAAATAACACAACGTGTATTAAGTCAGTTGTTCAAAACCCTGAATCCCAGAGCCCAGTAGGCACTGAAAGAAAACAAACCTCCTACAACGCTGAGTTGTTCTCGATGTTATTTATATCACTTCAGTCTTAGAATAAATAGACATTTGCATCTGTTGAATCCTTGTTGCTTAGTTTCTAGTCATTGAGAATTGTCTAAACATTTCAGACATGCTGTTAGATCAAGGAGATTTATCTTGAACGTGGTGCTCCGATCACATTCCACTGCAGCAAAAGGAGCTGACCAAAGTAAAGAAATGTGGTCAGTGGCAGTGATGAGTGGGGTCTCTGCTGCTTACATCCTACAGAAAGTACACCCAAGAGAATAAGGCTTGGTTGGTAGCATCAGGAGGAGTGAAATGCCAATGACCTTGGTTAAGCCTGGGAGTGAAAGATCATTGGAAACAGATGACATCAGCTGTCTGTGAACATCAGATCTGAAGAGGTCACAACATCAATTGGAAAGAGCCGAAGTCATCCACCAGGAGTCAGTGAAAGATCAAGGAGGATAATTACATTCAACGTCAGAGACCATCTGACTGTATCTACAATCTATCCAACCATCCGCGATCTCCAATGCATCTTCCCCCTTTGGGGAAAAGAATAATAAGACCTGCAGTATGGCTGCCACAGGGCTCAGTCCCTTAAACCTAGACACATGTCATGGAAATAATAATTTGTTACTAATTACAGAGAAAATAAAGAAAAAGTTAGTGATTCTTCATTTGTCCAAGTAGCTGCTTCATCATTTTATGAATAGGGATTTTCTTTGAATGGACTTTTCTGTTCCACTGTAAAAAAAACACAAATAAAAACACCTTTTGCTTGTGTTGTCATCATAGTAAATATGGGTTTCTACAATTAATACGTGAGGATATTAGTACTGCTGTATTTACAGTTAAGTTGGAAGATTTCATATTTTGACATTGGAAACACTGTTTTACCATATAATCAACATAAAAACCATACATATTTATTGATCAATCATTTATTGTTGTAAATTATTGAATTGTACTTATTACTGTATAGCCACCTTTGACCTGCTGTAAACTGAATTAAACTTATGGTAATGTAAGTTTAACCATTGGAGTTGTATACTACAGTCTCAAGTTTCTTGAACGTAATGTATTAAAAAGCGAGTGGATGAACCTTGTGTTGTATCCTTGTAGGATGTTTAGCCACATATTTCCAAAACTGCTATAAATCTAAACCAATATCTAACTTGATTATTTTTCATGGAATCTAATTCAAAAGTCTGCATTACATATTCTGCTGACGAACGTAAACTGACAAAGTAATTGATGCATTAAAGTCTGAGTGTTTCAAACAAGGAAACCAAAATGGCTTTGGAGACCTCCACCTGCACTGCAATAACTCCAGACAGCAACAGGTTCATCACATTAGGCTGAGCGCCAAACTCTTCCAAGACATTAGGCCGAACATCGTCTGGGCTGCGGACCCTTCAGAGTGCCAGCCTACCCCTCTCTCGTCATTTATTCACCAGAACATATTGGACCTTTTAATAGCTTGAGATGTCTGCCTAAATGAATGCATGGAGGGTATGTGGAGGATAAGGTTGGACAGTGTAGTAGCAAAAAGAGGGAAAGGGTGGAAAGCATTTGGCAGTGGAGGAAAAACGTGTGGAAAAGCAGAGAAAAGGTGGCGAGCAGGCGGTGAATAATAAATTGGCTGGTTATTCTAATCAGATAGCCTGGATGGTATCTGTCAAAGTGATGCCCAAACAGAGGAGGGTAGAGGAGGCAATGAGAGCAGAGGATTGGGAGGACAGGGGGCAATATCTACAGGAATGAAGGGGAAGAGGGAGAGACGATGAGAATGGGAAGGGTAAGATAGATGGGAGGAGGATGAACGCAGAAGGTGGGGAGAAGTGAATTAGAGCAGAGAATTGGAAGGACACATTTAATGGAAGTGAGGAGGGAGAGGTGAGAAGGAATGAGGGACACACAATGAAAGAAACACGATGGCAGGACAGAGCAGAGATAAAGTAATGTATAAGGAGGAAAAACTGCACACAGCCAGTAACTGATCCAAACGGGCTCAGCGCCGTCTGAGTCATACGAACAAACAGATTGATTTACTGGAGTGAGGAATGGAGGAGACGAGTTCAGCCACCCTGACAGACATGGGAGTGAGGTGTAAAACTGCTGAAATCAGAGGCTCCAACATAGGCTACATTGTCATGGTCCAAGCTGTGCGACAAGACATGACTGCAATCAATGTGCCAAGGATTCCACCAGTCGCATATTGTCACACATGCTGATAAATATCATCAACACTGAAAGGATCATTTCACCCAAAAGAAAAATGTAAATGACTTGTATTAGCTAAAAGCATTGCAGCAAGTCTTGCTTTTGTTTCACTATGTTTTAAATGTCCGTATCTGTGAGCTTTCTGCTGTTAAACCAGTATAGAGCATTTAACTCTTGATTCTAAATCATTTAAAAGATTTTTTTTCTTCCTGTAAAGCTGAGTGATAGTGATTAGTTAGTCGAAGTAAATTGATCTGCAACAATTTTGAAAAGTTATAAAATGATTAAATTCCTAAACAAAAATCTAAATCTTCCCTGATTTCTCTGGATTATTAGGTTTTAAACTTAACATGGGATTTGGACTGGAATGTATCAATCAATCAATGTTTATTTATATAGCCCAATATCACAAATGTTACATTTGTCTCAGTGGAATGTATAATTTATCGATAGACCAGAGCCCAGTCTGCTTTAAAGATGTCCCGCCCCTTAACCCATCACGTTCAATGGGTTGGAAGCGTGAGTGTCACATAGTGATGTCGGAGGATGGAGGTGTTTCAGGCGGGGGGGAATGTGTGGGAGAGAAACTCCCTCTGGAGGGAACTGTGGGATTTTAGCCTTTGCTACTATTTACATGTCTACACCTAACACACCACAAAAATTTCAATAAAGTAATATCTTATCTTATCTTACAGGAAAGGGAAGGTACAAAAAGCATTGTAGTGCCTCATTAACAATGAATCACATGACCACTTATGTAAGAGAAGTTTAAAGCCACTGCAAACTATTGCTCAGCACCATGACTGACAAACCAATTTAGAAACCAGCTGGTGAACATGGTGGAGCTTTTAGCTGTTTCAAAGCCATATAAGTCCCTCAGGATGACAGCGGTGAAGTTAGTTTTGGGTTGAATTAAAAACATTCACTCAGGATCCAGGGAAATCTTCTCCCTCATTTCAGACAGTTAGCAAACATACTAAAACTTGCTCTTAGCCACCGAGTTTCACTTAAGAACCATCAATCAATTACATTGAAAAACACAAAACCAGTGTTATTTTTGAATACCTCTGTGCCAACTCAATCATATTCTATAAGCACACTTTTTTATAGAAAATGTTTGCAAGAGCTTTTATGTGATGTGAGGCATTGACTCCAAATCAATGCAGCATAATGTTACTACAGTAGACAAATAGGACACTGCATTTTCATATACAAAAGCAAACAAGGCCAATTTAAACAGTTTACTATAATAAGTAACAACTTGTTCAAAGGTCACAAACAAAATCAGTGGTTTTGAGTCCAAATAGAGTTGTAATAATGTTTTTTTAAGGAACAGCATGAGTGAGACTGTGCTGTTTCGAGCTTTCAACAACACTCCATTTCTCTCCTCAAGGCCACTGCTGCTGTTTATGTCCCACATTTTATCTCTCAGAAGATTTACTGCTGCACCTCCCACATACTTTATGTCACCTGTCAGGATGTGAAAAACTCCTATCTGCAACCATATCCAAGCTGCTCCCTCTGGTCGATACACCTGGACAGTTCGAGGTGAACTTGCACAGGACATAAACCTCTAAGAAACCATTTCTTATTCAGCTATATTTGTGGTTGTTTTTATTTTGCCATATCTTTTTTACAGACATGCAGCATCACCTTGCCAGTGGGTCCTGCTGTACTGGAGCTCTGTCATTACTATTCCTGGCAGCACACATTTGGCACATGACACACACCAGGGTATAAGTTCCAAAAGTGCAAATGGAAATGCAATTTACATTTCTGTTAAGCACAGCAAAATCTTATTTTCTTTACTACAAAATACCCAATTGGTTTCTGTGAACTGAATACAAACACCTATATTGACTCTCCCCCTTCCCTCCCTTCTCAGCAGAGGAGAGGGATGGAAGTGTTAATTGTATGCAGCTTGGGGATTGATTACAGCACTGGGGATGGGGGGGGAAGCCTCTTCCCGATGAATTATTATGCATTATATTTTGTATTTAACATGCACTGTGTCCCCTATGGTGCATTACAAGTGATATGGCAGCATTTTAGAGCTAAGCAGCAGAACACACACAGGTGCAGAAAAAAAGAACACACACACACACACACACACACACACACAC
>NW_011335523.1:64846-65249 GCF_000735185.1 Notothenia coriiceps | reverse complement strand
CCCCGACTCAAAGAAGGAGGACCTGAAGCGAATATCTAATGAAAGAAAGAGGATCTGCTGAATGTTTCATTAACCTCTTATGATCAAAACTTCAGATCTGAATCCTTGTGGACAAAGGTGGTAAAGCTTCAGTGAGGAAATCTAGCTCAGGTTCCGTCATCAGTCATCAACCATCAGAGGAAGAGCGGTTTCTTCAGCAGGCGCTTTGCACGCTGAATATTTAACGCTTCGTTTGGTTAATACTCAACTTGACTTGACTTTGGTTCAGATCTGCTCTGAGTATGTGAGACGGCAGTATTTGGGAGATAAGGAGGAAGAATCTGTCGCCATCTGCTGATCAGTCTGAGAAACCCACACATGGAAAGAAAAGAGGCATAACATACTGAGATTTGGTCAAACATTT
>NW_011335523.1:62002-64789 GCF_000735185.1 Notothenia coriiceps | reverse complement strand
ATTTGAGTATGTTAGTTTATACCCAGATAAGTACCCACATTGAAATATAGGACAGTGGATTCATCTTCATATTTTTCTGTTTTGGAAATGAGCTCTTGCAGTGGAGCCAGTAAACAAACAAAGTAGGACAACATTAAAGTGCATGTTGCTTATTCCCACAAAAGACAGCTTTGAAGACTGAGAGGAATCAGCACATTTGAAGTGTTTGCTTTGTTCTTCTGTAAAGCTTCCTCTAAAGGGGGTTTGTTTCTGATTACAAATGAACCTCTGGGTTTATTTGGATGATATTGTGTTCTATGACAGTGTGAGAGGTGTTAGACAAACAATGGGAGGAAGAGTTAGACTGAAATAATATCAAGTAGCTGGAGACGTCCATGCCTTACTCTGGCTGAAGACAAGAAGAAATGCATTTGTATTTTCTGTGTTTTGAGGGTTGTGTATGCTACAGTACAAGCTATCCTCTGTGCCCGGACCACCACAAAGGCCCCACTCTGCATCCAGAGAGGTCAGGTATGCCGGAGGGAGGCACCTGGGCAAGGCTACATGGATAGGAAAAGTGAAACATGCACAGCTTGACAGGATGTTTACAGGGTGTTCAGAGATCATTGGAAGCTGAAGAGAAGTCTTGGGCTGAGGCAGAGCAGAAAGTGACAGACAGTCAGAGATAAACCAAGAAGAAAACCAAAGTGATGAAAGGGATTTGATGTAATCAACCTGCAGCTAGAGGAAGTGAGCACAGCTTGAAAGACGTCTGGAAACTCCAGCCTGGAAAGCAAATCACTCATTCTGCGTGTGTGATTGCCCTTTAAAGTGTAAATATCATGAAGAAATCTTATTTTCAGGGCTTGTGAACAAACATTTGGGTGTCTGGGGTACCAACACACAAACTGTGAAATAAGACAACCCAGTTTGTTTACTGTGGGCTGCCTCTGTGAGACAACATGTGATTTAGCAAGGTATTTAGATTTCTATGTCACATGCTGAGAACTACAGCAGGTTACTAGAGGGATATTCAGATTCAGAACATCAAAGCATGTCAACATGTTCGAGTAAAAACTGAAATGACAGGATAAACCTGAACACGAGCATCATATGTTCCCTTGAATATTTACTGATACCCTTAAGCTTTAATACTAGTGTGTATACTAGAGATTGAAGGGAAACAAAGATAAAAAAGCTCTGACTACAACGACATAGTAATAGAGCGATTTGTTTCAAAGATGGTGGTGGAGTACCGGCTGACAGTTAACTCTCCAAACAAGAAACACAGAGTGCTCCCATGCCGATTAACTGATGATTTAATTGCCTACAAGCAATTTGGGATCTAGGGGATACAATTCCGGCCTGACTTGTTCCCTTAGTGATAGGCCTTTAGAGCTGCATTGTTACCTTGGATACTGTGTAACCTAGTAACCTACTGGCCTATTAAATAAGATTTTTTAAAGTTACAGTGTGCTACAGTACATGTTTTCCTCACCACTAATTGTCCTTGCTTGTCTTGCATGCCTCTGAAATGCTCTCTCCTTTTAAAGCACATTGTGTATCCAGGCCTTGATTTGTTTTTGACCTGATAAAAGATTTCTGCTTTTTTAAAGTCTACAGATTTCTGCAAAAGAGAGAGCATGTTTAAGTTGATGGTTTTCTCCTATAAATCTATTTCACAGGTTTTTAAATACAGTAGGATGTGTGTTCATAGTCCCATTGTCCTTTTCTTCCTCATAGTTTATTTCTCTCAAGTTTTGGAGCAGACTGAAAAACACCACATTTATTTTATTCGTTTCCAATATGAAACATGATTGTAGAGTGGTAGCAGCAGAGCTAAATACTGCTCTGGTATTCACTTTCCACAGATACTGTGAAAAGCCTAAACCTATATTTGCTCTGCCTTTTAGTGCACTCATAGCTCAGCATAGTCTCAGAAGAAGAGAATGTAGCTCTCTGACTGTTAAAGGTCATCCGAAAAAGAGTGTCATTTACAGTGNCAAAAGAGAGAGCATGTTTAAGTTGATGGTTTTCTCCTATAAATCTATTTCACAGGTTTTTAAATACAGTAGGATGTGTGTCATAGTCCCATTGTCCTTTTCTTCCTCATAGCTACCAGTTCATTTCAGGATCCAGTACAAGATCCTGATTATCTCATACAAAGCTCTAAACGGCCAAGCCCCAGCCTACATCAGCGAGCTCATTCCTACACACCAAAACACTCGTTCGCTGAGGTCCTCTGACCAGGGGCTTCTGGCAGTGCCCAGGACCCGACTAAAGACCAGGGGGGACCGGGCGTTTGGGGCGGCCGCCCCTAGACTCTGGAACGCACTTACCCCGGTCCTGAGATCGGCTCCCTCCCTCAACCTGTTCAAGGGACACCTAAAGACGCACTTATTTAAGCAGGCGTTTGAGCAGTCTTAGGCCGTTCATCACGTCACTGTCCTGTCACTGTCGATCACTGGTCCTCTTGCACTTGGTTTCATGTTTGTATATTGTTTTTAAGTTTTTATTCTATTTTCCTGTCATGTTATGCTTTGTTATTATTATGCCTTAGTGCCATATTGGCCTAATTGTTTTGACTGCTATATTTTGTACAGCACTCTGTGCATTCGTGCTGGGAGGGGTGCTTTAGAAATAAACTTTTACTTACTTACTTATAGTTTATTTCTCTCAAGCTTTGGAGCAGACTGAAAAACACCACATTTATTTTATTCGTTTCCAATATGAAACATGATTGTAGAGTGGTAGCAGCAGAGCTAAATACTGCTCTGGTATTCACTTTCCACAGATACTGTGAAAAGC
>NW_011335523.1:54502-57002 GCF_000735185.1 Notothenia coriiceps | reverse complement strand
TCATGGAGATCAAAGTGTTTTAAATGATAAGTGTAATCAAATGGACGGGTATAAAGAGACTTTCAGTGAAAAAGCCTTAATCACAAACTCTTCATATTTTATGGTTCTTTCCTTTATTTTATGTCGTATTTTTGTGTGTAAATAGTAATGCAATATTTTGAATATTATCTGGTGAAACTAAGAATTGGCATACATAAATGTAGAGTATGTGAGTAAATGTACTGCTAAACAATACCACCCTGAATGATAATAGTTATTGGTTTTCACTACCTTATTGATTCCTTTGATCGCAATCGAAACTCTTCCAAATACCTGCACCCAAACCGCAGAAGTGTCAATCAATTGATCAAGTTAACCAATGTTGTAATGCATCACATGCTGTTGAAATTTACTTTACCATTCCTTTCATTCTTCCTGACACAAACCTCAAGAGACATGCAGCGACTAAAAGAGGCTGAACAGTGTAAGAAGAAAGAAATGGAAGCACAGGAGAGAAAGAGGATGCAGAGACATAATTGTATAATGTCCTTCTGGGCTATATTTAGTCCTGCATCACATACTGGACTGGGGGCTAGCACATTAAATACGGGGGCGGGGGGGGGACAGCAATAACGGCAAAGTTAAGAGGTGGAGAAATGAGGAAATAGATGTCAACAGACACAATGGGGGGAGAGGGAGGCAGGCAATAACACAATAACAATGCAAATGAAAGGGAAAAAGAATCAAACAGAAGGAATTGAGAGCAATGGGGTCTGCAGAGAGCAGGGGGGTGTAAATGTCCCATCGCCTACATTATTAGGGTTATTTGCTATCAAGCTGTAGAGATAAAAAATGGGATCAATACTTTTTCCGCAGATGCTGAATGTACCTGGAAGAAGAGGAAGGTGGGATGAAGAGAATAACAGGGTAGAAAAGTGAAAGAGAGACAAGAAAGAAGGTAGAAATGGAGAGGTGGGGGAGATACAAGCAAGTCAAACGGGTCAGCAGTGAGGAATAAGGGGGAGGATTGTTTTCTAAGGCGCCACTGCTGTTTTTCCTATTAAGAATGAAGGAGATTTGTTGAAAAACCCAATAAATATAATGTTAAAAAAAAAGAATGAAGGCGATTACTGTGTGGGGGAATTTGCATAAACATGTTTCTCTATTACCGCCCCCGTTGTTCATGATTAATTAGATTAGGGTTGCCTATGCGTTTATATTCGAGCGTGTAATAGCAACTAATTGCTTGTCTCCTCCCAAATGAAAAGTTGTGCTGTTTGCTGTTTCTTTCAACATGGACTTACTCAAAGTGATGAAGCTCCTTCCCTGGTAGGAGGCGGACCCGATGGCACTGAGGATGATAAAGATGTGGAGAAAATTGAAAGGGAACTTGAGTGAAGGAGAGAAGAAACAAGATGAGCTGCAAGAGAGCACTTCAAATTGAGCTATAAAAAGGGACAAAAATAGAGAAAAGGGCTGTAATATAAAACTACTTTGGTAAGAAAATGTATCAAATGAAAGGAGAAAAATGTGGATTGTATGAAAGAAAGATTAAGTTGTATAAAAACAATATAAACAGGGAAGAAAGGGAGACAAACAGCACAGGCTTGAAGTATGAAGGTGAAAGTAATATAAAAGGAGAGATGAAGTGTAGTAAAGAGAAAAGGGGAAAGGGGCTGGAGATAGGCAGAAAACTGAGCGAGACAAAAAGAAAGGAGATTGCTTTCAAAGCAGCAGATCTGTCAGAAGAGAATCACAGGCGGCCAGCTGTGAGCTCTGATAGTGCTGTGCCTCTAAATATAACAAGCACTGAGATGGACTGATACGGCCACGACAACAGACACACAGATCTGAGAATAAAGGAGGCGTCTCAACACTGAGGAGAGAAAGACGGAATACAAAATGCCAAATCTGTACACACACAAAAATCTTAAGCTCTCAGCGGTTGGTAATTTTCCTGTGATGAAATGTTTAGTGCCCCAATGTGTTTGCATAATATGACAATATCCATTCAGGGCTCCAGCACTCACTACGCACAGTAGTATCACAACCACAACGCTGATGTATGACAACTTAACACACCAAAACAAAACCCTCCAGCACGGAGACCCATCTGCCCAGACACGGCAGCAGGAGGAACCCACTTTTAGAGCTAATCTCTGGGTGCGAGGTGCAAACATTCCCCTGGAGGCGTGGAAGTCGACCCCAGACCGCCACAACACTCAGGACGGTCAGGGTGTCAGTGGCAGAGATGGAGTGACAACATCCCCTCTGGGTGAAATTAAAACCTTGACGCACCATCGCTCTCTCTTTTGAAGCTTCCCCCCTCCCTCTCAAGACCCCCTGCTGATGACAACTGTCTGTCTCACACACACACTCCTGCAAGAAAGAGATATCCCCTGGAGTGTGGATACAGTCGCAGCAACATATGGAAAGCTCCAGAAGTGTCTTTGAACGTCGCACCAGAATATTCTCGCAGGAAGCTTGAGCCCAGCTGCCATTGACCTCCCCCCCCCCCCCC
>NW_011335523.1:32546-54491 GCF_000735185.1 Notothenia coriiceps | reverse complement strand
CCCCGTTTTCCTCCTCCATACCTCTCTACTCCCATGTTGGCCTGCATGGGATGAGCTGAGCTGAGCTAAGCTTGGCATCATTAACATTCAGAAGAGAAAATTAATTAACACCAACATCATTAGCTCATGTAAACAAGACCTTAAGCACACACATCATGTATGTTGGAGTGTGTTTTAATAATGAAGGTGAGTGTAGTGAGAGTCCTGAGGGTCCAGCGGAGCCTCTCGAAGGCTTCAGGGGCCATTCTAGTGGAGCCACGGCACTGCAGCTTTTATTGCAGATTGTTTTGATGCTGCAGTGCAAGACTACAGTAAGTCACGGGAGCATGTACAACTTGAGTCCAACCCAACAGCAGGTATAAGACGGGTGTAAAGTCTCCAACATGCAATGAAGCATTTTTGTATTTTATGATACATGTTGCATTGTTGGAGGAGCTGGGGTCATAAGATTTGCATTGCCATTTCTACACTGTAGCTTATGTGCATATGACAATAAAACTTGTGAATTTGAGCGGGAAATACTTTTGCATTGATGAAAAATCCTGTAGGGTTTGGACTATTTAGTTTTACAGAAAATAAATACAAAAGTATCAATCTGATAACATTGTATGTGCTGTATACTATACACAACGATCCATATAATAAATTGATGGTGGAGTAGATACACTCTTCAGGCTTATTCTAGGTTCAAGGTAATGTTTATTGACCCACTAGGGAAATGTGTCTTGCAGAAAGGGTGCACATACAAACAGAATATAAAAAGAGAACATCAACAATGCATCAACAAAATAAATCACAGAGCTAGAGTAATAAAATAGAAATGCATATAGTGTGCAAGGAGTGCAGCTAGAGTGCTATTTGCTATTAAGCATATTAATAGCACTGGGATGATCAGGGGACGGTTATAAATATTTTTCCTTTATTCATCTGCAGTTTAAGAATAAGGTATGTTGTGGTCCTGTCATTTAAACATGCATGCACGTGGTGGAAGAAGTATTCAAATACTATTCTTAAAAAATCTATATAAGGATACTAAAAATGCCACTCCAGTAAAACTAGTGATACTTGAGTATTATTAGTTAAAAGTACTTTAGGACTTTTGACAAAGAGTACTCACAATGAAGAAAAAGCCCTTGTGTGCATTTAATCTGATATAAGCATTGGTATACATTGTTTTATTATTAAAGGTATTCCTATCTTGTGTTTAAAAATCCTAAAATACAAAGTAAAAAGTAAAGCTGTCAAATATTGTAGTGAAGTTAAAAGTACAATATTTCTCTCTTAATTGTCGAGGAGCATTAAGTATCAAAAAATGGTACTTAACTTGAGTTCCTTTAACCACTGTAAAACCTGACGTGGTGTAAATAGCCTACATAATAGGAGGTCCAAATGTTGTCATTATACTGTGTTGATATGAGAGGGTTTTCTCTGTGTGTGTGTGTGTGTGTGTGTGTGTGTGTGTGTGTGTGTGTGTGTGTGTCAGAAAGTGAGTCACAGGAACAGGGAAAGGAGCAGAAGAAAAGGTTAAAGATGATAAATGATTAAATGTTGGATGACAGAACTTACTGCTGCACCCATTGGCTCACCCTCACACAAACACACTCCCTCCTCCACCCAGGAGCTTCTCTTTCCGCAGTGTGAGCGATGACGTTCTCAGAGGAGTTCCCAAATCTGCTGTGAACAGCAGGTGATTATTAAACTCTTTTTGTCATATTGTTTAAAGCTGCCGATTCTTCATCATATTTTCTCACCTCAGTTGTTGGTGCTTACGTTGTTTTCAATGCGAGAGAAGAGACTAGGATTAAGCTGTTTTGTATGCACGTCGGCATCATCCACTTCACTAAATGAACACCTGTCACTCACGCCAAACACACGCACACATGCATGTTCTAAACACGTGTACACACACAGTCATCCATGAAGGTCTGCCACCTAGTGTTCATTAATGGGAAGTGTACAGCTACAGTATCCCATCAAGGATTCAATATAATCCCCAAATGTTTAGATGGATTGTGACTTTCTGTATAACTTCTGGATTACAAATGGTTAACCAAAAGGTTTTTGTTATTTTGCCTCTTTCATTTGTTCACATACACGCACAGACACTGAAATGACAGTTAATATCATATAAACATTTAATCTCTGTACAGGAATCAATATTTTCTAGTACTGATATAAAAATACCTTTGCTGCACCATGATCAATTCACACCCATACATACAGTAGGTAGTAAAATAACTTCATAAAAGAACATCATATGTGTGTTTTGAATGTTGTATAAAACAATATGAGCGTGCAAACATGACATCTATTAGATATTAAAAACAAAGTGTCACTCATACAAAAACACGTACAGTTTGTGGTACATTACATTGGCATATCTTTTATAATACTCTCTGCAAAAAAATATGTGATAATGTCTTTTTTCCTTTCTTCTTTTAAATATCAATAATAACTGTGTGAAAAACTTAAATAGCTTCTGTGTTTGAAGTAATCCCGTAGACCTGTGAGCAGAAGGAGACAGATAAGTCTTTGGAGTGAATACTTTTTTTCTCATATTTGGCTTCATGTGTAAAAATCAAGTAAGATGACCTGCGGGTACAATATTGAGTCTGTACATTATACAGTATAGGTTGATTTGAAAAAGGCTTTTGATACAGTACGTGTCCCTTTAGCCAGCGGTTCATGTCACAGAGTCCAGAGGGGCAGCAGAATGATGTCCGATTAGCAGAGGTGTTTCACACAGTGTTAGAATGTGCAGCAGATGTCCATCCAACTATTTTGAGTCTTAACAATGTTGGAATACGTGGTGCAACAGGCAGCATTTGGAAAGTCATTGATCTTGGCTTCATATAGTTTGTAGTGAAGTATCACTTGTTATCAGCCTGGCAGTCTCTATTTCCTATACATTCAATCCGGCCGGTTGGTCTCTGAAACAGGAAGTTCTCTCAAAGAGGATCAGCAACTCTTCCCCTGCTTTCAATTCAGACTCTCTGCGCAGAAGCAAGAGTCTTGCTTTGTATGACATCTTTAGATAATCGTTTCAAGAGTTTAGCGGAGAGCCATAGGTCATGGGCTGGTAAAGTGACACAACGTGAGATATTTCTGATTGGTTGACCTGAGCCGGAGTCCCAGCAGCGTGACGGAGCCTCCCTGGCTGCTGAGGTGGAGGTCAGGACGTCCCACAGAGGGCTGCAACTAAAGATGGCTGTGCACTGGAGGGCGGACACACAGGACGGAGGGAAAATAGATTGTCACACAGAGGAGAATGGAAAGTGCCAGAATGACAAAGTGTCTTCAAGGTCTATTTGAATATTAGCTACATTATGTTCAATTTAACTGTCATATCAATCTGTTATTTGTTTTTTAAACACATAACTTAAATAAACAAAAACAAACAAGACAAAAGGAAATAATTGAGATGCACACTATTTACCTGTAAATCTTCGGCCAATGGCAGTGAAGGTTTTCACTCAGAAGATGGAATTATCCTACAGTGAGACTGACAAAGAAATAAAAACACAAACTAATGTAGCAGTAACAATATTTAGTTCAGGAAACAGGGGTGTCTAATATATATACTTACTGGTTGACCTTTGCCATCCTTACGTTTGCAGTGAGTCTGTTCTGACCGACGTGCTGTACAGGGTGTGGACAAAGTTTGAAGTGAGAGCTTCAGAGCCCAGTGTTTGGACACTTATATTCACTGGGACACTCAGGTTGACGTTCTCTAGAATACACTAGAAAAAGGAAACAAAGTATGTAATACATTAGAGTGGTTAGTTTTATTTTTTGAGTGATAAGTGCTTTTAGGAGACAGATACCTTGGTGCACGCTGAGCTCATGACCGATTTGTGGAAGTCTCCATCAACAAACACCTGAGAGGTGACAGGAAAGAGTAAGTACAAAAACAAATAAATACTGAAGTCCATGTAAAGTCCATGTAGTTTGTTGTGCCTACCCTGTACCCGTACACAAATGCGCCGTTACTGCAGCCCAGCTCATCCAGTGGCGGCCTCTCCCAGCCAATCAAGAGGCTGCTTTGTCCGACTGTTCTGATGACCTCAACAGAGCGAACCTCGGCTGGAGCTTCTGCAGGGCATCGGATAAAGTAAGGTAAAACACACTGTCCTAATTTACTTGCATCTATATGATTGGAATGCTGTGAACAGGAGGCCATTTTCCATTTCTCTCTTCGTTAAATGGTAATCTGATTTTACATCTGACTGTTACCTTAAAACTAATTATACTACAATAAGGTTATATTCACGTAACAGGACTCGCAATGAGTCCTGTGCATACAGCACCACCTCAAAACACAAACAATTCATCACCAAGTCTTTCAATGTGTTACTGCTTGGGAGTGATAAATGAACACTGATAGAGTAGCCTTCAGGCTTTTCAAATTGGTTACATCATGGTCAACCTCATGGTTTTGTTCAAATACACCCTATCTGGCAGAGAGCCTGCAGGCTAACTTCCCCTGTGTGTGCAATAAACTGCAAGAATTTGTGCTGGAATTTCATATATTATTTCCAATAAAAGAGACAGTAATAGAAAATGGTCCATATCTAGGCTCAGTATAATCCCACTGCGGCACTATAAAAGCACATTTCCTGCCATCTTAAATGGCAATATTATGCACCAAAGCTACAACATGTGTTTATGCAACGTTTCAGCAAATGCTTTTTTATTTTCAAATCAATTTCACCTTTTATGAAAACAAGATTTTATTCCACCAGGACTAGTGTTTTTCCTTTGTGTAATTCATGTCAAATATTGTGTCTTACCAGGTTTAGGTCTTGTTGTCTTGGTCTTTTCTAAAGCAGTGGTGGACTTTCTGGAAGACTTGGACCTCTCAGCAGAGCAATGAGCAGGTGAAGTGCAGGGTGCAGCAAATATAAGTCCATGATATGCAGGGGTAGCACCATCCGTTTCACAAGGCATGTTGAAATGGTTTTCCTCAGGTACAGTTGGTCTTCTCGGGGCAGTTGTGTCTGAGACAGTGTTTTTTGGATTAGTCTCAGAACATATTAAGACATCAGAGTCAATGGTACAAGTCCTCGGAGTTAAGGGAGTAGGAGCTGTTTGCTTCGCATCAGATTTGTCTGGGATGGAAGTGATTTTCTTTGGGGATGTTGTTACATTAGTGCCACTGCTTGAAGTGGGTTTGGCTTTGCTAGCTGCCACAGTGTCGAAAGGAGAGCTAGAAAGTGCAGGCTTTGTGGTTTTAGACGTGTCTGCTTTAAAGTGATGGTATGTAAACAAGTTCGGACTGAAGCTAACATGAGCAGATCTTGAGGTGACTGCATTAAAGAGTGTGTTAGACGCATTTGTGGACCTCACTGCTGGAGTGTGCTTAGCTTGGCTCACAGCAGCAGCAGTCAGCAGGGAGTTGGTATTTTGATCATTCAAACTGAGGCTCTGCTTCTTTGTGAGAGAGGCTGGTCTCAGGTCCGCAGGAGCTGAAAACGAGAGACATTTCCTGGGCTGATGTCGTCTTCCTCTGCCCTCTGGATCCTTGAAACGGAGAGAATAAAATGTATTATACGTACCATAACATTTCAGATTTGGGTTGTAGGCCAAGAAGGGTTTCACATACAAGGAATTTCTTTTGGTATTTTGGAGTAGTAGACTTAAAATACACATGGTAAGAGAAATGTTAATAACAAAATAAAAACAAGCAAGAACATAAATGTAGTAAAAAAAGGAAACATACAAATGAACGATATTAATATGAAAAAATATGTACAATGTCCGTTTTGTATAATGTCTAAAAATGTACAATAAAACTCAAATCATACAATCAACTTTGTTCAACACTACCCACATGCCTGATGCTGAAAAAACTTCTTTGTACCTGATAACTGCTCATGAGCATCCTCTGCAGCTGCTCATGGAGGTTGATGATCTTCTCAGGACTACTCAGCCTCCTGCTGGGACTGACACGCTCCCTGCAGGGGAGAGGAGAGGGACTCAGAGAAGATCTGGTCCAAGGGATGGGATCTGGAGAGGACTTCCCTTTCATGTTTTGGTGATGACATTTCTCTGGTCGACTGGCAGAGGGAGAGAGCTGTGGTGGGATTAAGAAAAGGCTTATAGTAGTCTATTACCCAATTGAATTGACTCTAACAGACATGTGATTGTACAAACAACAGTAATATGTGTCACTCAACTTGGATAACTTGTAAAGATGCTTTTAAGGAAAAATGATGCTGTTGCCGAGATTGTAGCAGCTTTGTTAAAATGTGCATTAAACCATGTTTTCTCATTACCAAGGGGAATGAGCACAGCCAGGTATATCTCACTGTTTTACGGGCTCTGATCACCATTTGAAGATGCACTTTCAAAATGGTAAACCCATCCGAAAGTGAATGAGAGCATTTCCCATAAACACAGCTGCAAATAATATCTTTGCTTGAAGGGTTTTTTTTTTCTCCTGAAAATATTAAAGATGTTGGAAGTGCTTGTATTGCTTTTTTAACAATCTGCCATTGTGACAGCATGAAACAACAAACCATTAAATGTTTTTTCTGTAATGGTTACAATTAATTCAGGCATGGCTGCACGTAAAGGAGACTTGATGAGTCGGGAACTGCCGGCTTATCTGTCTATTTATGAGGATGGTTTCACAAAAAATGCAGAAACAGTTTATTGCTGGTAAAATGCAACACTTAACAGACCATTAAGCCAGAGTCATTTCAGAAAGAAAAGCGTGTTTATAAATATACATACATTTCACATAAATACATTATTTGTAGTATCTTACCGGTGCTGGATTGGATTTGAAGCTCTCTTTCAGTTCTGGAACAACAGGTGATGGCGTCGCTTGGAGGCGCTCGTGCACAGGTGCGTTGGCATTTTTCTTCAGTGTGGCTGTTGGTGCAGGAGTGACTTCACTAATGCAGTCAGCTACAGCTGTGACCAAAGTTGACTGTTTTTCACTTTTTAGTTTTCTACATTTCACTCCAGATTCAGGTATGAGTTCATTTTGGTAAAGCTGATTCACAAGTAGTGGTATAGAAGAGCAGCTCTGATCTTCCGTGAGTCCACTGGTGTAGTCTTGGAATTTGGAAATGAATCCTGGTGTAAAGCCAGCGCTGTGATCTCGTGTCTTTACGGTGCTCCCTGGTGTGAATGCTGCAGTGTAGTCGTTCAGAGCGGCGTCACTGAGTAGATGCTCCACCTGCAGCGTTAGAGTTGAGTCTGCACAGCCTCTTCGATGCATGTCCTTCATCATCTGAAGCAACAGGCTGTTCCTCTCCAGACACTTCACCACCAGGCAGGACAGCTTGGCCTGGTTTTGGACGAAACACCTGACGATCAAACTCAACAACGAAAATCATCTTACTGAATCGAATAAAGACATTATAAATTGCCCCCATACACGAATATACCTGGTTCAGTACCACTGGAGTCAGTCGTTTTTTTTGTAGTTTTTGAGCAATGGTTAGATGGAATAAAACACTTTTTCCCAAAATATGTGATATTGATAATATATATGTGTTATTAGAATATATGAGATTATAATTAATCACTAAAGATCTCTAAGATGTGTTTTACTAAACGGTTTCGAAAGTATCCTTTTGTTGTGATTGCATGTGTGTTGCAGATACATAGCAAAGAGTAAATGCATTTTTGTTACATCAGATAATGCAGATCTAAAAAAACTAAAATAAACAGTTTAGAACAGTCCTACATAATTATTGTAACATGTCAATAGGAATAAAAAGGTATTTTCCTCACCCTTAAAGGAGCTACCTCCAGATCCGTATGGCTCCTCTTTTTCAAGAGTTCATCATACTACAGCACAAATACAATAAAAAAATATATGCATGAAACGTATACTGTTAACACCCAGACAGGAATGTAGAAACACATGACAAACAACAAACTGCTTTGACTTTAACGGAGATAAGAGCTGACTGGTTCCTTACTTTAGCTCTGATGTCGTTGTAGCGCGTCCTGAGCGAGACGAGAGCCGTGCTCAGATCATCCTTGCTGCCCTGCCCTCGTTTCAGAGCGATATACTCAGAGTTCAGCTCCTCTAGAGCCACTGTCTGCGAGGTTTGACACACACATCAACACATGTTTACACACACACACACACACACACACACACACACACACACACACACACACACACACACACACACACACACACACACACACAGATCTGAGATGGGAACTTATTGAATTTAAAGATCTTCTTTAAGTTTAATTTTTTTATTTGCAGATCAAGAATCAAATAGTTGAGATCAAATGTACAGTTCAATGTATAGGCCCTTGGAGATTGATCATAGTGCATATTACAAATGTGATACTTGATAAATATGATATGATACATCTCAGTTAGTTGATTTTAGCTATGCATCAGGAAAGACTGATGTAAACAATGTATTACTCTTACTGTTGTGTTTAAATGGAGGGACTCTTAATTTCCTTTAAAAGGACAGAAGTTAGTGATCTCCATTTAAAACATGTGGGGAGTCATTGTAAGCAAGCCTGTCCTGTGTTTGTAAGTACTTTAAGGAGTGTGCTACAGCAATAAAAAAAGAAAGAAACTCTGTTTACCTTAGCTTTGAGCTGAGCTGTGAGGATGTCGTGTCGCTCCTCAATGTGTGTCTTTAGTGACAGAGCATCAGTCCTCTCCCTGAGCAGGCCTGTGACTTTGCTCTGCAGCTGCTTCACCTGAGACACATAAACAGCGATTAGGTCTAACACATAAATAAGAGACAGACACAGATAGCAAATGAACATTGTTTGGGTGTACACATGGGGTGTAAATGAGGGAAACGAAGCATCACTGAGTCCAACTGATATTGGCATATTCAGAGCTTATGTTGAGTTTTTCCTTATTGTTTATTCAGTATTTTTACATTTCATTTTGGTTAAATACCTGTGTTGTGAGGTTGTCATTTTCCTCTCTGGTTTCTTCCATCCGATTGGCTACAACAGTCATCCTCACCATCTTGTCAGCTGCCTTCCTCTCCGCCTCCTCCCTCCTGGATTCTGATTGGAACAACTCCCTCTGCAGCCTCTTGTTCTGAGCATGACGCGAACATACACACAATAAGTTAGTAAAATCCGCAATGATACACCAAGCACTGTAAATGTAGAAAAGGCAGAAAATGATAGAAAGAAACAAAAAAAACTTTCCCCACAAATCCAAATCCGTGAAGTGAGTGAACATTTTTTTTATTATGAAGGGCAGACCATCTATTTCTATTTATTTAGTTTTTTTTAGAAAGGGGCAGGTCATATAAGATTGTATTCTTCTCCCTGCTCCTTTTCGCTCAATGGTGTGTTTATAGAGACATGTTTTTTTGGCAATTATTGTACATTTGGTTATGCGTACCATGAGCGGGACAAATACAAATGAAATGAAATCCAAATTCAAAAGTGAACAATATCATAAACATTTTGAAGTTTGGGTTTGAAAAAACAACGCAACTGAAGTGCTGCTGAGTTCTCACCTTAATGTAGTCAAACCTGAGTTCGGAATTAGTTTTAACTAAACATATTTGTTGTTTAATCAATAGCAAGTTTAAAAATGAATATTATCTTTCATCACAAAAATATGTAGACATATGAATGTTAATGTGTAAACTCACATCTACACGGCTCTGGTCCAGTTCCTCATGAGACGTCTTTAGTTCTGCTCCCAAAGCTTCAAGCTCCCTCCTCAGATCACTTAGCCCCTGTGTTCAATCAAGATAAAGCTGCATAAGTAATCCAACATAGTGATACACAAGCAGACATGTTACTCGAGGATATTCCTATTGACACTTATATCATGCACAAAGGTAATAAGCCCCCCACTCTCAATACCTCTTCAGTGTTTCCTCTGTGGTCCCGAGTCAGACATCTCTGTGTATCTCCTGTTTCAGTCTCAGTCGTCAGAGGCTGCTTCTGATTCCTCCTCTCTGTTTGTGTTGGGCTGGGCAGAGCAGCTTTGAGGCTGTCTCTTTCCTCTCTTAGGCCCTGAAGTAAAAGCTGCATCTGCTTTTCTTCCTGTTTCAAACAGCTGATTGAATGCTCAATTCTTTCTTCATCTTCTCTCAAAGTGATAGCTGATTTTATTAACTCTTCACGTTCTTCTTGTGAAGTGGAAGATGATCGTTCCTCGTCTCTCTGTTTCTTCAGACAATTAAGAGAATCAGAGAGTTCATCCCTCTCTTGTTTTAAATGAAGCACCGCCTGGCTCAACTGCTCACTCTCTGTCTGTACACTTTGTAGTGACTGCATGATTTGATCTCTTTCTTCTTTTCCATGTGAGAGAGATTCTAGCAGTTTCTCTTTTTCTATTTCGAGGCCAGATAAAGACTCTTTCTTCTCTTTCAGGCCACTCGTAAGCTGGTCCCTCTCATCCTTGAACCCACAGACTGTCCTCGTGAGCTGCTCTCTCTCTTGTTTCAGACCAGCCACAGATTTAGAGATGCCGTCTTTCTCCTCCTTCAGTCCCCAAACTGTCCGAGTTAACTGCTGTTTCACTTCCGTCTGTGTTTGGACGGACAGACTTACTTCTCTCTGATGCGCCCTGAGAGTATTCAGGCTGCCTGACAGTTCTTCTTCTTCTGTTTTGAGGCTCTGGACAGTCTTGGTCAGCTGGGACACTTTATCAGTCAGTGTACTAACACTGCTTAGCAGATCATCTTGATTATTATGCTGAGAACTGGCTGCTGTAACTACAGTCAAATCTTCTGCTTGTTGACTGGACTCAAGCCGCGGTTCATCCCCTTTTAGCATGCTCTCCACCAAACTGTCAACACATTCTTCGAGGTTCTTCTGTTGAAAACGTCCTGATGTCGCAGCTGAGAATTCACTTTGCAGTTTGTGGCCAATCTGTGACTCCTCCATACGTTGTTCACTCTCCACTAACCTTTGCTGCAGCTCCATGATGCTATTCAGATCATCCTCAGTCTTCTTGGTGAGTTCTGTAATCAAACACTCTTGTTCCTGGCTCTCCTGCTTCAGCGTGACTCTGTCTGCCTCTAGCTCGGAGATATGTTGCCTCAGATGTGTTCGCTCCCTCTTGATCTCCTCTTCTCTGAGCTCATTGTGAGCCAGAAGCTCCTGAATCCGTTCTGCCAAGGCCCGGTTCTCCTGGTTCAGGGCCAAGACAAGTTCATCCTCACCTCCATCACTGGGTGCTAGTGTGCTAACCTGAGTAAACAAAATGGTAGAATTCATGATAAACTGAAAAAGATTGTGATGGAAAATTGGTAAACTTGGGAATACTGACACCGCTGTGACATACCTCTTTTGAAGACCCCTGCTGCGCATCTGCTTCTTGTTTCTCAGCGTCTTTCTTTAGTTGTAATTTCATTCGAGTGTTCTCCTGGTCAATCATCCGCAGCTGCTCCTGTGTTTTCCCCAGGGTGACCTCCAGGCGGTCACGTTGATCTTGAAGTGCTTTGAGATCATCCCCTAACCCCAGGCTCCTGTAGGCTTCCATTAGGGCCTCAGATTCCTCACTGGGGCTTTCCTCCATGTTTAGGATCCCTCTGGAGCACCAGGTCCCCAGTTTCAACTCATCTAGTTTCTCTGTAGTCAAGGAGAGTGACTGGGGACTGCTGTTGTTTCTTTTAAAGGTTTTAGGCGGATTTTCTGATTTGGCAGATGAAGAGTGATCCTCTGAGTTGTCCTGTAGGCTCTCTGCTGCCACCAGCTGGTGAACAGGTGGAACTACAGAGGAATAAGGCTGGCCTGTTCCCTCATCCGACGTTAGATGTACCTACACAGGGATGACAGTTGTGGGACAAAATGTGTGAATCCTGTGAAAATGAAAATTACAAAACTGAATATAACATAATCCCACAACTGTTATCTCTATAGTAGCTATAGTGACACATTTATATTTAGACACACCTTGAAGCATTGACAACACATTATGTAACATCCTAATCCTATCGAGAGCTTTCCCTTTTCAGGAGATTTCACCCTTTTTATGCTTTAATACCTTCTTTTGGAATAACAAGAAGGTATTAACAGCATTAAGCCAATAATGAAACCGAATTGAATATTTGTTCACTCTTTAAATATGTTTACCAAAACTTTATGATTCGTCTAATGTGAAAAACTACACTGAACAAAAATATAAATGCAACACTTTTGTTTTTGCTCCCATTTTTCATGAGATGAACTCAAAGATCTAAAACATTTTCTATATACACAACGAAACCATTTCTCTCAAATATTGTTCACAAATCTGAAAAAATCTGTGATAGAGAGCACTTCTCCTTTGCCGAGATAATCCATCCCACCTCACAGGCGTGGCATATCAAGATGCTGATTAGACAGCATGATTATTGCACAGGTGTGCCTTAGGCTGGCCACAATAAAAGGCCACTCTGAAACGTGCAGTTTTGCTTTATTGGGGGGGTCTGGGGGGGTCCAAAAACCCTAGGGTTAAACCCTAACCCTAACCCTAAGATGTCACCCATTGAGCATGTTTGGGATCCTCTGGATCGGCGTATACGACAGCGTGTTCCAGTTCCTGTCAATATCCAGCAACTTCGCACAGCCATTGAAGAGGACTGGACCAACATTCCACAGGCCACAATCAACAACCTGATCAACTCTATGCGAAGGAGATGTGTTGCACTGCGTGCGGCAAATGGTGGTCACACCAGATACTGACTGGTTTTCTGACCCCCCCAGACCCCCCCATGAAGCAAAACTGCACGTTTCAGAGTGGCCTTTTATTGTAGCCAGCCTAAGGCACACCTGTGCAATAATCATGCTGTCTAATCAGCATCTTGATATGCCACACCTGTGAGGTGGGATGGATTATCTCGGCAAAGGAGAAGTGCTCACTATCACAGATTTTTTCAGATTTGTGAACAATATTTGAGAGAAATGGTTTATTTTGTGTACCGGTATATAGAAAATGTTTTAGATCTTTGAGTTCATCTCATGAAAAATGGGAGCAAAAACAAAAGTGTTGCATTTATATTTTTGTTCAGTGTAGTTTAAATGAATCCCAGAAACAACTTACTTCATTAAATCAACTAATAGTCCTCTTTAATCTCTCAGAAACTTGATAAATACTTCTTGTCTAAACTATTTTCTCAAGAAACCATAAATGTATGTATGTAAGTGTATAAATTCATGGCATTCAAAAAAATAATAGAAATAAAATTGAAGCTGTTCAGTTCTTTTTGTAAATATCTGTTTTTGATTAGATACTTTTAAATGAAATGTGGAATGATTGTGTTAAGAAAACTGGATTTGGATATTATAATGGGTTCTTGTATTCATGGCTGTTTTGTTTCTTTTTACTTGTTCTTATATATTTTGTTAAGCTATCTTTCTCTTATCTAAACAAAAAGTTAACATACAAAATATGTGGTTGTATGCTCAAACGGCAACTCAATGGTTGCTTATTAAAGTTAAAAAAACAACTTAAAAGTCTAATCACACTGAACTTTACATTTTTGACCTTTTTAGAGGTAACTTTGTTGTGTTGTTTATCTGTTCTGACAGTGTTGATCTCCAAAAAAGAAAGCTACATTTAATATAATATTGTTTTACGCACCTCTCCCATGGCAGTGCGAGAGACAGTGTTGGTCCCAGGACATGTGGCGGTGTGTTTAGCTGCATCTGTAAGACTCTGCTTGAGTCTCTGGTTCTCCTCCTTCAGCTCTCCAGACTCCTCCATCAGGGAGCTTTCAGAAAGCTTCAGCTGTTGCTCCTCTGCCTTCATCTCCTCCACCTTGCACCCCAGGAAGTGGCTGTTCTCCTGGGACTCCTGAAGCTGCTCCATCAGTCTTCTCCGCTCTGTCATCCCATGCTCCTCTCTCTCCAGCAGCACCCTGAGGTCCTCCTGCAGGCTCAGGACGAAGCCTTGCAGCCTGGCTTCACTTGGAGTCTGCGTTGCATCTTTGACTGATCCCCCTTGTATGCCTTTCTCAGCTTCCCTTTCATTTCCCACACTGGACTGCCATTGCCTCCTCCTCTCCTCCTTTCCCTCTTCCTCTCCTTCCCCCTCTCCTCTCGTAGGAGGAAGCCTCTCCTGTTCTTCCCAGTGTGTCAGAGTCCCGGCGGTGATTCTGACTGCACTGATTTTTGTCAAACCAGTGGCTGCACTCACGGTCATGTCCAGCAGCTGCTTCTCTAAGGTGTGGATCCGGTTCTGTTGGCTCTGCTCTCGGTCCCGGGCCAGGCTGATCTTGTGCTGGAGTTGGGTTTTAAAGTTTTCAAAGTACTGGGACTGGCGACTCATCTCCTCCTCTTTGGCCTTCAGCTGCCGCTGACAGCGCTGCAGTCTGTCCCGCCAAACCTGCTCCCCTCGCTCCTTGTCCCGGGTCTGGGACATTGAGACATTAAGACAAGCACATAGAGAAATTATTTTCTCGAGGTACAGGGATGGGGAAGGTGTTTGATTATGTGTATATGTGTGAGTATGTAGGTGTGTATATGTATGTGTGCATATATGTATATCAGTGTATGTATATGTGTATATGTATTAATGTCAATCAACAGGTAAAGCAGATTAATAATAATAACAATAATAATGAATAATAATGATAATTATTGCAGATTATAGATTATAAATAAATCATTTAGGGACAAGGGGGTGAGATTAAATAAGTTATACTTCTTCTCACTCCTTTTCGAACACTAGATGTGGCACTGTTTATGTTGCTAATGCTGTTGTTGTTGTAAATTTCATTTTGTGTTTGATTTCTCTTACTGTACATGACTATGCACTGCAACATTTGTTTTGTTTTGTAATTATTTATTTTACTTGTTCGAAATAAATGTATCAATCAAAGTCTGAAAAGATTAACAGTTATTCAAAGCTACACTGCTGTCCTCTAAGAATATGAAATAGTGTGTGTGTTATTGTTGGTATTATCTGTAGTTAAAATGTGTGACTTGTGTCTTTTTATTTGTATTGTGCATGATTGAACAAACCTGAAATAAATTAAGCTATCTATCTATAAAACGAACACAGTGTACTTCACTTAAAAGCAGATACACAATGAAAATGCATCATTCAAATTGCCTTAAACCTCAAAGATTGAAATAAAACATTTTAAATAATGAAGGAACATAAATTGTTATTTTCAAGCACTCACCATCGTCCTGACCTCGTCCCTGAGCAGGTGTAGCCTCTGGTCCAGCCTGTAAGAGTGTTGCATGCTGGGGGGTGGGGGGCAGAGGTTAGCTGACAGAGCTGTAGCAGCAGGGTCCTCTCTGACCTCTATCTCCCTGATCCCATCACCACATCACTGACAGGCTCACATTACATCCCATCAACTTCACACAAGGGTGCACGTACGCATACAAACTGGAAGGTTGAATAACTTTGATCTAGTTTTCTACTAACCTTCAAAAGAGAAGAGTGAGAAGATAACATGCATATAAAAAATGTCCTCCAGCTAATGATTCCAGAGGAGATGTTAGCAGCCGTGTGCTCGCAGTGTGCAGAACAGTCAGGTGTGTTTGAAATGTGAGATCACCTTGGACAAATGTGAGTATATAGCAGCAGGTGGGTGTGTGTGTGTGTGTGTGTGTGTGTGTGTGTGTGTGTGTGTGTGTGTGTGTGTGTGTGTGTGTGTGTGTGTGTGTGTGTGTGTGTGTGTGTGTGTCACTGGATCCCCTCTCCCCCAGTCTCTCACCTGTTCCTCGGGTAGCTGTCAAACTGGAGGGTCGAACCGTCACGCTGCTCCAGCTCAGATCCCATCGAGTCTGTTGCCATAGTTACTACACTTCTTCCGGTACCCGTCATGTCCGATGAGGTCATGTGATCCTCCACTGGTTAGCCTGCAGTGAGTTTAACCTGCAAAAGGAGCTGAAGGTGTCAGCTTCACTTTAATGTAAAACTAACGCTTCCTTAAAAGTAGAAGTGTTACACATCCTCCCTATGATTCTTGTTTGTATTTTCTTAACTACAGCCTCTCCATAAACACAAAGCCATTGGCAAAGATAAAAGCAGACATAGGAAAATATACATAAGCATTAAGTCATGTATTATTCACCATTTCAACAGCTTGGTAGCAAGTTGTAGAAGGTGGTATTTCTCAGATTACCCTGCCTCCTAATCCTGCCGTCTCCTCCTTCTCCTCAGATCACCTCTCACTAATTCTCCAGTTCCCCCAGAACTCAAAGAGTAGGTTCTTACTCACATGCCTGTATGCAAATTGAAACAGCTTTTGGTCTGTTGTGATAATCACATTGGTGTCAATTGTTGGGCTCGGTCTTGTCACCTTTATGGACAGGACGGCAGTGTGAAATTATGAATGACTCACTTGATGAGCATATTTTTATATTTACATATTAAATAAAATACTGTTAATAAAACTGTAAAATATGTTTTAAAATTAGGAAAGTGGGAAATTGTTGTCATCAGGTCAAGAGCCTAGATTATCTTTTTATTGCATTTGTATATTCATACATTTGTTCATGGTGTGCCTCTCTTCTCTAGAAATGTGTTTTGGATTGTAATTTGTGAAAGAATATGGTTATTGTTTTCTTTACTGTTGTAACCTAATAAGTAAGCTAGCAAGTAAGTGTAGCCAATGCATAACAAAACTACATAAGTCAATAAAATAACCACTTCTCATTTTTGTAAAGAGAAAAAATCATGATCTTGCTGATTCTGTTTTGTAGTAATTTAAAAATAGTCAAACACAAGGTTAAATATGAGCTGTTGTAGTATTACATGTACAAAGGATTGGATTATCAAAGGTAATATAATTATAATAACCTGTTTTTTGCACTCCACTGATTGCAGTTTCATCTTCTTAATGCAGTGACGATCTTCAAGTAACTTTAGCCTTCAGTGTGTAAACTTAGTTGCGCTGCTGTTGCCTTAGAAACATCCCAGACGTTGGACTTTGCCAGAATCCTCCAACAGTCGGCACTCAGCTTGTCCCCCCCCGTCCCCTCACTCCCCTCACTCGGCTCTGTGCTTTCACTCTCCTTGTCTCCCCTCCATCTTTCCTTTCTTTTAACCAACAGGGCATTCTTTCAACAGAGGCTGATTCTTTTCTCCCTTTAATAAATCCTCTGATTCAGAGTTTTCTCTCAGTAAATCCACGTTTGCTTCTCACAGAGGAGTTTTTATATTCCAGGTCCAAGAACCATTATAGTAAATGTTATTTATAAATAAATCTGACTTCAAACCTTAAGTATATCTGGTTTCTTATTACATTTTCAAATATGTTTGCATTCCATGTAAGGGTCAAAAGTGCACATTTATCAAAAAGGCCATGGGGTTTTCATGAGCTGTCTACAAATACATAAAAAACGATTAGGTTTTGTTTCGTTCTTGCTTGCATCCACAGCAACCTCATCACACCTAAGAGAAGTAAAGGGTGTTTCTTATTATATCTTCATTATTTGTTTTTTCACTGTAACTGTGTTAAGTACTGTTATGAAACTGCAAATAAAAGTTTCTACCTGATGTGTGTCCAGGGTCACTTTCATTAAGGCCAAAGAATAAATGCTAAAGAGAAAAACAAAAAGAGGAACAAAAACTAAAGAAAAACAAGGGGTATAATCAAGAGGGTGAGAAGAAAAAGAGTATCAATATGTTAATAAAAAACACACCATCAGTAAATCTTCACAATCTCTCTTGCTTACGTGTTTCTAGTCATATTAAAGTAAAAAGGGAATATTTACCTTTTCCTCTATGTCCTTTATTTGTCTCTTTTGCAGCTCAAGCCTGTCCTCCAGGTCTCTAATTCTCTGTAAGGAAAGGACAGACGTGGCTAAGTCAACAGATGAAATACAGTCACTTTATAGTCAACAGTTAATGAGACCAGCATCCAGCTATTCCTTTTTCCCATCATGCCTTTCTGTCTCCATGGAAGCTGTTTTGGGTAAGAATGAGCTGCCATGGCAACCAAAGGGCAGATTAAACAGTGAGAGTGACTCCGTCTTTTACACCTAAAACCAGAGCAGCATATTCCCTGGTTGAACATTAACATATAAGTGTTAAATATCTTATCTAGCTAAAGCATCATTCACGGTTTAAAAAAGGAGGATTTTGGCAGAGAGACAATGATAGCCATTGAATTACAAAACAAAACCACCTGCTTTTTTGTTTAATATCATCATTCCAATGAATCTCTGTTGGAGCTGATGCTAAATCCAAAATCATATGAATCATTCATTAAGTAAATACAAATAAGCTGTTTACTATTAACTAATCCACTGTGTCAGCAAGGAGGGTGAGAAAGTGCGAGAACTAAAGCCCGACTGCAGGGAAAAGGGAATAATTTTACTGAACCTTTAAATCTATCAGGACATTCCATCAATACATTTGCTTATTATATTTTATGAGTAGTTGATAAGAAATGTGTGTGTAATGTTTAGTGGTGAGAGATAAGAAGAAAATGTTAGGAAGTTACAGTACAGAAAATGGTTCAAATGATTTTAAGGGGCAGTGGTTGTTGATGCACTCAATGAGTTGCATAAGATGTACGAGACATGGGTGTAAAAACTAATGTGAGGGCTGCAGAGTGGAGGGATACTGAAGAAGTTAGGGTGGGGGTATTGATTGATACATTTATTTCTAACAACTAAAATAAATAATTACAAAACAAATGTTGCAGTGCAGTCATGTAAGAGAAATCAAAACAAAAAATTACATTTACAACAACAACAACAGCATTAGCAACATAAAAAGTGCCACATCTAATGTTCGAAAAGGAGTGAGAAGAAGTATAATTTATTTAATCTCACACCCTTGTCCCTAAATGATTTATTTATAATCTATAATCTGCAATAATTATCATTTTTATGCATTATTATTGATATTATTAGTATTATTAATCTGCTTTACCTGTTGATTGACATATATACATACACACACTGATATACATATATGCACACATACATATACACACCTACATACTCACACATATACACATACACCTTCCCCATCCCTGTACCTCGAGAAAATAATCTCTCTGTATTTCCTCTTGAACTGGTTAATGTCTGGACATCGCTTTAGCTCCACATTCACACTGTTCCATAGTCTCACTCCACAGGCTGAGATACAAAAAGTTATTCTGGTTGTACGGACCCTATGAATATCGAATTTAAATTGTCTCATGAACTATATCCCCCCACTCGTTGAGTGAATACTTTTTGTATGTTTCCTGGTAAAACGTTATGATTAGCCTTAAACATGATTTGTGCCGTTTGGAATTCTACCAGGTCTGTGAATTTTAACAGTTTTGACTGCAGGAATATTGTGTTAGTGTGACCAAGGTATTTGGCATTGTGAATGATTCGTATGGCTTTTTCTTTGTAGAATAGATACTGCATGTATAGAACTTTTGTAGTTATTGCCCCAGATTTCAGCACAGTAATTCAGATATGGTAAGACTAGTGAACAGTAGAGAATGCGAAGTGATTTCTGATCTAGAACTTGTTTTACTTTGTTTACTATGGAAATGCTTCTTGACAGCTTTGATTGTACATGTTTTATGTGTAATTTTCAACTTATTGTGTCATCTATTATCCGACTGCTCAACGTCGTCTGGTGTGAAGGTGCGCACGTGTCCGTCCAAGTGGCTGACCGGTGATGCCCTCCATGGCCTCCTTGCACACATACACACCTCGCTCTTCTCTCTTGGAATGGCACATCAACACAAAATGTAGACCACGATCGATCGACGCGACTCTGCTATATTCCTCCGACAAATTTACTTTTGGTACTCCTCGCCTGTAAAGTAGGTGTTGCACGCGGCTCGTGAACTGAAATACCGTCCATGACATTGAGGTTGCTAGTAGTGTCACTGTGTGTGTGTGCTGTGTGTGTGTGTGGTGTGTGTCGGTTTGTGTGTGTGTGTGTGTAGCGTGTGTGTGTGTGTCTGTGGTGTGTTGTGAGTGTTGTGTCGTGTGTGTGTGTTGTTGTGTGTGTGTGTGTGTGTGGGGTGTGTGTGTGTGTGTGTGTGTAGTGTTGGTGTGTGTGTGTGTGTGTGTGTGTGTGTGTGGTGTCTGTGTGTGTGTGTGTGTGTGTGTGTGTGTGTGTGTGGTTTGTGTGTCTGTGTGTGTGTTGTGTGTGTGTGTGTGTGTGTGTGTGTGTGTGTGTGTGTTGGTAGGTGCCACGGTTGGGTTCGCCAGAGTAGTCGTGTGAATCAAGTACCAAATCTGATAACGAAGGTGACACCAAACAACAGGTACTTGCGAATCAGACCACGTGTGTCATATTAGCCATGTGTGTGGACTTGTGTGAGTATGTCACTCGTGTGCAAGGCCCACCGGTGTATTACGCTGTTGTGTCCGAGAGTTAGAAAAAAATTTGCGCAATTAAAAACACATCAGGTGAAGAATTTTCATCCATGAACAAAATATAGTTTAATTAATTATATTATATATGATATATATAGATATTAATTTACTTGTGTAAATGCTTATATTACAAAAAAATACCTTTATAATGGTAAGTTAGAGGAGCGGGTTGACTAACGACGACAGTGAGCCGAGAACCATAAGTCCGTAAATAGCTAGCTTGGAAAGATTCCTAGTAAATTCCAGTAATATACTGTTTCTTTGACGGGTTACTTTCTATGTCCTCTTTTGTTTTATATAGCTAACAGGTGTGCCTAGTGTTTCCCCTAAATGTTTCTACGGACGTTTTCTTTTTGTGAGATATATCCCCTCTGAAGTAATTTGTTTCTTGAGTTTCACGTCTCCTATCTTATATTTTATTTATATTTTATTCAACTGCATTATAATATTCTTGTTCGGCTTCTTCTGATAATATTTTCCCTTAATTTATCTATTTTTGTTTTCGTTATAATTTCCTTATACCCTAATATGAATTTCATAACATTCTTTATTCCAGATTTGTCTTCCCTATTAGGACTCATAAAATGCACTATTGATATATTGCTTTTCATATTGCATTTATTACATCGATTGTTGAATTTAGTTAAAGAAACACTAACAACCTAGGCTAAACCTCCCCTTTTTAGGGACTAGGATCCCTGTTGACCCCTTGTAGTTGCGCTACAAAACCTCTCTTTAGGGACGAGTACAAGTAATTTGGTCAACTACTATTCGTCTCTATAATTTTAACAAGGTCTTTACATTTTTATTTTTCAAGAATGACCTAATATTACTGTAACTATACTGTAATAATTTATTACCAGTAACCGCCCTAAACATTTGGTAATTGCGACTATGCAGACATTGAACAGTAAAGGTTTGGCCATGAACAGGTCTTGTTTTACTTTATCCGTTTCAGTATTGGACATATGTGTTGACCCTTGTTCGTAGTGAAGTGTTTGATGTCTGGATAGATAAAATGAAGGGGTTAAGAGTTTTATGATTCTCTTATAAATTGTTGTCTGATCTTTTCGTGTTATTAGTGCCTGTCAGTTATGCCTAAGTCTAGTCTGTCTAGTTGTAGTGACCGTTAATACCTTAGTTAACTCCTATAGTGTCTACGGGAACTGTGTTGTTTATACGTCAACCCTAAACATATCTATAATTTTTCTCGAAAACTGTGTTAGTTGGTACTGTAAGGATCATATATATTTAATCTTTCCATACCATAGTCCCCAGATCAAAATCTGACCTAATTTTCGATAAATTCGTTATCTGTCGTCATGACATTTCTGCCCTTACTGACAAGAAGTACAAACCTGTAACGAACACCACAGGGGGTCCCCAGTCACAACCCCAGGATTTACAAATATGACATGTAGTTACTGTAGACATCTCATAGGTTACATGACCTCTCGATCAAAGAAAAACGACTACTATGTTTATATAAGACAAGACCCTCCTAAGTCTTGTCGATCACCTCTTGTATCTTTTACTTTACGTGTTTAATTTTTGTGCCAAACTGTTTTTATTTGATAGTAATTTGAACTCATTTTGATTTAATTACGACAAGCCATTTGTATCTTTGTTTTTGTGTTTACGTTTATTATTTACCCCAACTTTAACTTTCTCAGGTACTTTACTTTACAG
>NW_011335523.1:0-32501 GCF_000735185.1 Notothenia coriiceps | reverse complement strand
AGGATATCGGTATCGAAGGTACTGCACTCAGGTGGCTCCAGTCCTACCTCTCCGACAGATCCCACTTCATCTCCCTCAACAACCACTCCTCTGCTACAGCTTCAGTCACCCAAGGTGTTCCCCAAGGTTCAGTACTCGGCCCCCTCCTCTTCATCATCTACATCCTCCCCCTTGGTCAGATTCTCCGCCATCACAACCTGGACTTTCACTGCTATGCTGACGACACACAGATCTACCTCAGCACCAAATCCCCCCACAACCCCCCTCTCACACACACCGAATCCTGTCTGACTGCAATAAAATCCTGGATGCAACACAACTTCCTCAAACTCAACAGCAATAAAACTGAACTCCTCCNACTGCCATGGTCACAGTGGTGTGTATGTGTGTGTGCGTGTGCCTTTGTGTGCATATGCGTTTCCGGTTGTATGCGCCCCTCCATGTGTGTGCTTGTACAATGTACAAGCACACACATGGAGGGGCGCATACAACCGGAAACGCATATGCACACAAAGGCACACGCACACACACATACACACCACTGTGACCATGGCAGTTGTGAGGAACACTGTTCCACTTTATATTGGGTTTTTATAGGCTTGACATTCACATGATAACGTAAACTACACTAAGTTTCCTAAAGTTGCCTGACTGTTCCTGCAAAGTTAAAATTGTAAAAAAACTGCGAGCGTTCAGCAACACAATATAAAGTGGGACCATAAACACAAACCAACACCAAAACTGAACAAATTAACTGGTTAGAGAGGGATGTAGGTGTCTGTTTTCCTTTATAAGTCAGTGGAAGGGGAGAATGTTTTAGGATCAATTATGCAAACATAAAAAGTAAAATCTTATTTCACCAATTCAGCCTAGACTTCTACTTCAACGCACAACTTGATAATATTATAGAATATAAACAGGATATTAATAAGGCATTATATCTCATATCTTCTATAATAGTAGTAGAGTACTTTACTGTCTGCCTTTTCACAAGATATAAGGGCATTGGGCCAATAAACAAGAAGCCAAATGCTAATTCAGGGGCTTAGGTTTATTTATTTTTACAGAATTAGGACTTTAGTGGTAAAAGATGCAGTATCCCAACACAATGCAACAATGTTAACTTTATGGAGGATGTTGAATTCATGTAATGGGGTTTAATGTGTTTATGTCATGCTGGAATGAAAATGTTGTACCCCCTGCATTCCTAAATCTCTTTCTCATGAACCATTAGACGTTGTGCACAACCTTAGTAATTGTTATAATTAAGACAGATAAGTGTGTTTTTTCTTATTAAAAGGCTTTGGGCAGCTTTTGTATTAAGGTCAGGTCCTACTGCTCGAGGATTCGTACCATGTAAGCCTGATCCAAGGCCTGCTTCCTGTAGTCCAACTCTTCCTCGAGGTATCCCTTCTGCTTGCTGAACAGCTCCTGCAATGAGATGTGATAATAAACAAGACCGGACATGGTATACAACTGTGTAAGTTTAGGATGCACATATACATGAGCTTTCACAGAGAGTCATAACATTAGACGAATGCGCACTCTTATGGAAAATTGATTTTTCACCTTGTCATTTTCCAGGTCGATCATCTTCTGTGTTAGGGCGGCCTCTGTGCTATCGATCTGCTTCAACCACTGTATGGGGAGGAAAGAGGAAGAGTAGTGGCCTCATAGTGAATTCATTCACAGAAGCTAACATCATTGTATTATATAGGGTTCTTGTTGTTCTGAGATTTAAAAATAACTCAAATGTAGTGTCTTTTTTGTTGAAATAAATGCAATGTTATGGCAAAGTGTGTCCACTGTGTGTCAGTAAAAACCCCTCATGCCTGATAGGCCTTTACTCACCTTTTCACACAGTGAGATCACTGTTCCTGCTTGGATTACCGCTACCTGCTCTTCATTTCTGAGATTCTACAGAAGACACATTAGGAGTTATCCAAAATTATAAAAGTAGCAGAGATTACATTTATAAATCCAAAATCTAACAACGTGTGAACTCACCCCATTATCCCCCAGGATATCCAGTTTCTTCATCAGCTCAGGAATGATTACATCCTGCAGAGAGTTCGAAATCAGTCTAAATTAAATACTTCTCCAAAATTATAATATGCATTTGTATGAAAATGATGACTTTGAGGATGAAGTATTCCTTAAAAATTAATATTTTCTGTGGATGTGTGTCAAATTACATACTTTTAGTATGTACCGCAGTTGCTCTGACTAAGTTTGTATAATTGCTTGCAGTATGCATACAATCTAGTATACTACTTATCAACTTTGACCCTCTTGATTATATGCAACCATGGTCAGAATACCCAGAAACACACGCTGGCTTGCAAACTGCATAATGTGACCTTATGCAGTATGACCTTGAGTAGGACATCCTGGTATTTTTGGCATACTGATCTGGACATAAACATTTTTGGGAAGTAACATTTTTTTGCGTAATAATAATAATAAATGATATTTCTATAGCGCTTTTCTTGAACCCAAAGACGCTTTACATTTGGGAGGGAGGGTAGACAAACAAAACAAAACCAAAAAGAAACAAAGAAACAAAGCAAAACAGAAAAGCAGTCAGGAGGAAGTTGGTTGAGAGGGGGGGGGGGCTTATGGATACAGAGTTGAAGAGGTGGGTTTTGAGGCGGGACTGGAACAGGGTGAGGGACTCAGACTCGCGGAGGTCTTGGGGGAGGGAGTTCCAGAGCTTCGGGGCTGCCACAGAGAAGGCTCTATCCCCGAAGCTCCGGAGTTTGGCCTTTGGGATGGAAAGCAAACCGGCTGAGGTGGATCTGAGGGACCGGGGTGGTTGGTAGAGGATGAGGAGGTCAGTGAGGTAGAGGGGGGCCAGATGGTGGAGGGCTTTGTAAGTGAGGACCAGGAGTTTGTAGTGGATGCGGTGTGAAACGGGGAGCCAGTGGAGTTATTTGAGGACCGGGGTGATGTGATGCCATGATTTGCTGTGGGTGAGTCTGGCGGCTGCGTTCTGGACACGCTGGAGTCCATTGAGGGATGTAGTGCTGATGCCGTAGAGGAGTGAGTTGCAATAGTCAAGGCGGGAGGAGATGAAGGCGTGAATGAGTCGCTCAGCTGCAGGGCGGGTGAGAGAGGGACGGAGTTTGGCAATATTGCGGATGTGGAAAAATGAGGTTTTTACAACGTGACGGATGTGGGGCTCGAGGGAGAGGGTGGGGTCAAATGTAACGCCAAGGTCGCATGCCTGGGTGGAGGGCAAAACAGGGGTGCCATCAATGGTGAGTGAGGGGTTTTGCTGAGGGTGGATTTGGAGCTGACAAGGAGGAGTTCAGTTTTATTGCTGTTGAGTTTGAGGAAGTTGTGTTGCATCCAGGATTTTATTGCAGTCAGACAGGATTCCATGTGTGTGAGAGGGGGGTTGTGGGGGGATTTGGTGCTGAGGTAGATCTGTGTGTCGTCAGCATAGCAGTGAAAGTCCAGGTTGTGATGGCGGAGAATCTGACCAAGGGGGAGGATGTAGATGATGAATAGGAGGGGGCCGAGTACTGAACCTTGGGGAACACCTTGGGTGACTGTAGCTGTGGCAGAGGAGTGGTTGTTGAGGGAGATGAAGTGGGATCTCTGAGAGGTAGGACTAGAGCCACCTGAGTGCAGTACCTTCGATACCGATATCCTGGAGTCAGGTAAGCAAGATGTTGTGGCTCACGGTATCGAAGGCTGCACTCAGGTCGAGGAGGAGGAGGATGTTGAGGGAACCGGTGTCAGCAGAGGTGAGGAGGTCATTGAGGACTTTGATGAGTGCCGTTTCTGTGCTGTGGTGGGGACAAAAACCAGACTGAAGAGGTTCAAAAAGCTGGTTGGTTTGGAGATGGCGGTGGAGTTAATGTTATGAAATGTATTCTTATAAATTATGTGGTATGCAGAAGGACAGAATTACGTATAAACTGAGGCCGTTTTGCATTTCTATAGGTTGTACGAGCATGGTTTTATATACTATCATGTTTAATTATGTTTTGTACCGTTCGCCAACACTTGAAAAGTCGCTCATAAAACACAGGAGATATGGAAACTAAGAACACCATATATTTGGTCAATTGTACAGCTGATATAACACAAAACATTTGTTTTATTTCATTTAAGTGGTGGATAGAGTTGCTGCGGGGGGGTTGAGATGNATTGAGGACTTTGATGAGTGCCGTTTCTGTGCTGTGGTGGGGACGAAAACCAGACTGAAGGGGTTCAAAAAGCTGGTTGGTTTGGAGATGGTGGTGGAGTTGTTTGGAGATGATGCGTTCTATTGTTTTTGAGAGAAAGGGGAGATTGGAGATGGGGCGGTAATTACTGAGGGAGGAGGGATCCAGACCGGGTTTCTTGAGGATGGGAGTGACAGCAGCAGTTTTGAAGGCAGAGGGAACGGTTCCTTGGGACAGGGAGGAGTTGAAAAGGTTGACAAGGTAGGGGCAGAGGACGGGGAGGCAGGACTTCAGTAGAGGGTTGGGTAGAGGGTCAAGCGAGCAGGTTGTGGGTTTGGAGGAGCTGATCAGTTTGAGTATTTCAGGGGGGGTAACCAGAGTGAACTGGGAGAGGCGGCCGTGGGGAGGAGGGCTCGGGAGGTCAAGGGAGAAGGGGGAGAAATTGAGGCGGTGGATGTTGGGAGGGATGTATGTGTGTCAGATGCAGTGGATAGGGAGAGATTAATGGCAGTGATTTTGTCAGAGAAAAACTGGAGGAATGAACTGCATAAAGTGGAAGTGGAGGAAGGGAGAGTGTCAGCACAGGGTTTGAGGAGCTGATTATACTGTGTACTGTATACGGATTGTTAGGTAGTAATATAACACACATTGTGTTTGTGCAAGTGTGTTATCACCTTGACTCCCTGCTGGTGGCAGTACTTCTGCAGGGCGCTGCTGCTGTTCTCAGGGAACGCAGACATATGGAGATTGAGGGCGGGAGATCTGTGCTCCCTCTCCTACAGGAAGTACACATGATGTTAATGCTCACACACACAAACAAACATCAGGACATCAGCCACACTAAAAAAGTCCTACAAGTCATGATAACATATGTCGGTGTTCTTTGATGACTAAATGTAAATGAGAGTGAAAAGGGAGTGAATGACGGATTTACTTACATGACACTGAATTATGGTTCAGGATCTGCCAAAATGAGGGAGGTGGAAATCCATGGATTTAAATGGGAAACCGAACGACACCAAACCAAAAGGGAGTTTGAAAAAACATGCGGAAACTCAAAAAGATGCTACTCGGCCTACATTTGGACACACCTGCTATTAAGTATTAACTGATATAGTCATTTTGACATGCAGGTCAGTTATTCCAGTACTTCTCTAGTTCTAACCTTAATTCTAAAGAAAATGAGTTAGCAGAGAAAAACTCCCCAAAGAATTTATTTATCCATGGACATGGAAAATGTAAACAAAGATGCCAAACACGTGCAAAAATTAGAGACAAAATGAACAAAGGTGGGATTGAATATTGAACTTAAAATACATTTTTATTCAATTCTTACACAACATTCTTTCATTAAAAAAATATTCCAGTTAAGTGGAGGGTATGTGAACACAGCTGCCATGCAAAACAATGAAAAACACAAATGCATACAGAGGAGGACTCAAGTGTGTATAGGTGATCAGTGCGTCTGTCTGTCTGGTAAGTCACTGTATGTAGGTCTTGCATCTGGAACTGAGATTGTTGTTGTCGCCTCCCGGTGACAGTTTGACGATGGTACAGTCTCTTACTTCCAGTTCGAGCACTCTGAACTCCAGCAGCTCGTTCTGGTCCCGGGCGTCCTGAACCTCGGCCTGCAGCCGCAACTCCGCCTGCTGCAACGCATTTATCTGCAGACACACACATGCATCTTAATTATAATGGTTTGGCATGCTTTACAAATCATTATCGAAAATGAACGTCCTAAAGCTACAATATCATAATTTAAAAAAAAAGATTTGGCAGCAAAAACAAGAATGAAAACTACTGTTTGGTATCGCTACATTAATTATACAATACTATGTTAATATATCACCAAGGCACTATAGCATTTTTAACAATACCAATCGTTTCTTTGTTGCCATAGTAAAGTGATGCATAAAATGTTAGAATATGCTAAAGCAAACTACCTTCTCGTGAAGTTCCTGGTTGGTCCTGAGCAGGTATTGCTTCTCCTCCACCCACTTTGAATCCTGCCATAACAACCAAACACAACATCAGCAAGAACACACCCGGGAAAGATGAGAAGAGGAAGGAAAGCATCCCGCAGGACACAATCAGCCAGAACAAAACCCATAAGGTGACCATGTAATGGAAACGACAAATGACACGTGCAAACACAACAAACAGACAGGAACAGTGTGGCAGTGGCATGAATTTATTGTTCCAGAGAAATAAAGACTTATCCTGAGATAACAGGAAAATGAGCTGCATCAACAGTCATCCAGAGTTCACAGTAACAGGAAGAACAGGAGGTGAGAAACAGCAGAGCAGCAAATCAAATCACCAGCTGGATCAAGCCACAGTGAAACATGCAAGAAACATGCAGAGACACAGGGAAAACTTGACCATAAATGAAGAAATTAATAGTAGTGATATGAAAGCATCATTATCATTTTAGTGTTCTTCATGATATTTAGTATAGGTGCAAATTAAGGTGCTTAGTGGCAGAAGTAATTTGAATCTATTGGGTTTGTCCAAATAGCCAAGGCTTTTCTCCTACACATGCAAATGCTTGGCTTACTTATTAAACACCAAGATGATTCATGATGACTTTTGTACCTTTAATAAGTTAAATTAATGTAAACAGAAACTGATATCAGGGCTTTGGGGGTCTGCTGATGCGGAGTACTGATCTGATACCAGTTTTTATATCAGCTATATGCCTTATGGTGTGGATGTGATTGGGACCACTCTATGTGTAACGCAACATCAGGTTTAACTAAAACATTACTTTCCTTACTTAGTAAAACACAATATATCTAATAAATACATATGTATTAAATTGTTTTTCATTATTCAAATATGATTAATTATTAAAATAATAAAAGCAAAACCATAGCAAAGTGTGTTAAAAAAAAGTTACAATCTCTATGTATAAACCTTTATAATGCAACAAGTTATTAAAAACCTAAATTGAAAATACATTTCAGGATATAGCATTTTAAAATGTTTTTATTATCAGCGCATTACTGATGTGAATTGTATTTTCCTATTCAGTTCAGATAAAACATTACTGCTCTACGACATTAATCTATTCACAGCTAACAGGATTCAAAGTGATTCAAGCTTCCTCTCCAGGCTCCACATCCCAGAAAGTCCCAGAAAATCCCCAAAAGAAACGAAACCAACAGGAAGGGGATAGAGCATGCAGGAGTGACCTCACAGGATTCTGTGGAAAACCAGGTCAACAAAGCGCCAGCCGAGGAGCAGAGCAGCCAGAAACACATGCAGGAGGGCCAGAGAGAGCAGGACCAGGGAGCCCCTGTCCCCCGTCTTTGTTACCTGCCCCCGCTCGGCCAGGGCCTTCTCCAAGTCCAGGATCTTGGTCTGGCAGCTGCTGAGATCGATGTGCATCTGCTCACGTGTCTGTGGGAGGGAACGGCCCATATGAGCAGACATTTAGATGGTAATTCTAAAAAACATACATTTCAATATGTTATCACACCTGGTAGTATGTTGAACTTTTATCTCTGTTAAAATACAGATACAGTATGTTCATCTGTTTCTTTTGCAAAGAAAAACATTTGAGTATTGTTGGATTGTTGCTAAAAGGAGCCGAGTAAAATAATACAAACCCTGGCCTCCCGCTCAGCATCCAGAGTCCCCCCCGTCTGCTCCTGGAGGAGCGCGTAGGCCCGCTGGAGAGCCTGGTACTCTCTGGTCAACTGACGGAAACGAAGCTCCGACTCTTCTCTGGAAAAACTCTTAATAAAAAAAATAAAAAATATATGTATTAAAGACAAATTAGTATGCTGAGTAGGATGTTCCTTTAATACAATTTAAAAGACAATATAAATACATAAAAGGGATCTTCCTAATCAAAACCTAACCCTGGCCACTGCATTTCTGGATGTAAACATCTGTACAAATGTGTGAGATCAGAGGCCTGGACGACGACGCTGGTTCTCTTCTTAGCGGGCTAGATCTCCATGGTAACTTATGCCGAGCGGCTAACCTGGGGGGTATACTACGAAGCAGGATTTTCGTTTAGCAAGATAACTTCTGGGATTTCCGGTACTACGAAGCTGGTTCACTTTTTAGCGGGCTAGATCTCCATGGTGACTTATCTTGGAACCTAGTCTGTGCTCCGAAGCAGGATAGGTTCCAGGATAAGAGATCAACTCAGCGAAAGCACCATGCCTGCTGACCGAAAAGAGCTCAGTGTGCGGAGGAAATACAGTTTAAACTGCCGTTGCAGGAAAGACGGCCGGCCAAAATCACCGACTGTATGAACGTGAAAATGAATAGAACATCACCTCCCATCTTCAGAGCAATCTGACTATTATAACTATTAAACTATTATGAAGAAAGCTTACTTAAATATCTGACATAACACAAGTAACCGGATCATAGTAACATTACGTACAGTCCGCAGCACTGTGAGTGCAGACGTTGATGTGTCCCATTATCATTCATATCACATCATAATGTATCATATATTTCCTTCTACTGCAGTGATATCATAAACCTGTTAATGTACGCATTCAAACACTTTTTCTTTTACCAGCTGTATTCACCTTGCAGGTGCAGCTATGTGGCTTTTATCCTGGATAAAGTGTTTAAGTCATGGATGTTTCAAGTTTACTTCTTCATATTTGTCTAATATTATTGTTGACTTTTCATTCAGGAAGTATGACGCTGCGCTGTCAGTACGCTTCTCCATGTTTGTGATAGGTCGAATGCTCCAAATACCACCCCTTTCATGTGAACGTGCACCTAACTAGATAGAACACGGCTGGCTTGAGCGATCCACTTGATAACCCGCGTCGTAGTACAGTTTAGCGAGAGTGCGTTTGTTTTGGATTAGGCCAACCGGCTAACTCAAACATATCCAGGTTAGGTTGAACCAGCTTCGTCGCACAGGCCTCAGGTGCAAGGTTGTAGGCAGAGATACTATGAGGAAACTATGAAAATGGCAATCACAGCATTGCAAATCCCAAAACGAGTGTGAATCTGAGGTTGAATTTCACGCACTGGTGAGCACCATACCCGTGTTGAGCCGAGGAGGAGGGGCCACATTTGTATTGAGCGTTTGCAGACCGCAACTAACAAATCCTACTGATTGTGCTTTAGAGATTTTTTTTTTTTTAAACAGGGTCTCACTCACACACACACACATGTTACTTGTAAGCCCATGTCTTACTCCAGAAAAACATAATTGATGTTCTGTTATTTATTCGAATGCAAACACAGTATTTCTTACCTCGTCTAAATCCTCCTCTGGAGTAGCAGGTGTGCGGTCAGTGAGGTCTGTGTTGTAGGAGGTCAGAGAGGAGGTCTCAGAGTCTGCGGACTCCTCATCAAATCCAAAATACGTCTCCACAACATGCCTCTGCAGAGAGGAGAGAGGACAATGGATGTTACAAAAATAATAAACCCTTCTAAATATAGAACGATAGCCAACAAATCCAACCTTTGTTAGGATTACATCACACGTGATTTCCGAAAAAAAAAAAAGATGATGTTAAATTCACTGAATTCTTTAATCCACCACACATAGTCTTAATAATGACATTAAAAGTTTAAACACTAATATTTTATGACACTTGTCAAAACCAGGTACTGTCATTCTGTTCTTTATCTCAGGCCAATCAACTCAGATAACGTATTGGCCTGTTTGTTTTCTTCTTTCTTGCTAATAACTCTTCCAAACCCCACAGCGTCCTTACCATCGTGTTTATAAGTCATCTCCTGGCAACCAGAGAAGTAGAGGCAGACTAGGGTACAGAGGCAAATGAAGGACGAGAAGTAGAGGATAAGGAGGAGGTACTCCGTCATGTTGCTACTGGACCAAAAACACCAACACACAACTACGGAGACTCTCCCAAAATATGTCTATAATATGTTGGACTATTCAAAGCTGTGAAGGCCTCAAGGAACGCTGAAAAAGAACTTTCCTTTGCACTCCCACACAAAATGAAAAAGCAGACGACAAAGCTTCTGGTTTCATCAAATTACTTCTGCAGAAAAAAAGAAAAGGCCAGTTTCTGGTTTTGTCTTCAGGCTCAGATATTCAGCTACTGCTTTAAATTCAAAGAAAAACCAACAAACTTCCAGTTGCAAATCCAAGAGCCAAGCGGCTGTGCCCAACCCTGCATCTACCTCGCCAAGGTGACAAACTGGTTCCAGCTGGAGAGGTGGGACAAGATATCTGACATGCATCCAACAACTCCTCCTCCTAGCAACAGCATAGACTCTAAAGTGTGCCCTGGTGTATTCGCCCAAACACACGCATCCCAGCAGTTATTATCTTCCCCCAATTAGACGGAGTTATCCTGGTTCACTCTTTATGTACCCGCTAGAAAAGCACAGATGAAAAGACACAAACTGTTGCACAGAAATTGAGCTTCAAATCTTTAAGATAAATGTATTCACAGTCCAACAATGTCATAAAATAAAGCAAAAATGGAAATAAACAAATGCGTTTGCACTAGCTTTTGGTTTTGGTTCAGGTAGGAGATGTATGATTGCTCATTGGATGCTCCCAGCTGTGAGGGATGCTGTCTCCTGAGCCCAATTAAACACAAACATGCACAGAGAAATGCACACACACTCAATTAAAAGCAGTACCAAAGGCAATTAAAAGCAGTAGCAAAGGATCAGTCAACAACAGACAGATAGTTAGTTAGGTAGTTGCTTAGTTACACCATTGGATTTTAAACACGTATGGAAACTCACTTTAGACAGTTTGAGAGGTTTCCTTCTGTTCTTTTTGCACATCGCCAATCGGTCACGTTCCTAAAGACAAACACACAGTAGTTAAGAACAGCCTCACATCTGAGATTCAAACGAGACTCATGAGCTGCAAAAGCTTCGCACAGCTGTAATCCTGCCTTTTATGGACAATTCAAATAAGAAAAACTGACCAGATAATTGAGTTGATGAGGTCATATTTGATCAGGATTCCTAATGTACTTGCATCCAGTAAATCTTTACTTACATTTTTTTTAAGTTAGTGATTGTGTAAAGTTTATTGTCTGGTTTCATCTTTATTTATGAAAAACAAACAAAACATGTCATAAAAGCCATAATTGTCTTTCTAGTTCCCAACCCAAAAAGCACATTTGTAACAGAGACAAGAAGGAAGAGAGAGGCCTCTCTTCTCAACTGCTTCCATCATCAGCTACGGAAAAAACAACGTGTTTATTATGTTTTACAACTGGCCTAGATCGTCTAGATTTACAAGCAAGATGTGGCTATTTTACCGACCGCAGGCAATCAAGCAATCCTTATTGTTAAGCCCTGAACATTATCATAGCAATAAAGCATGGTGGTTAAAGTGTTTGTTATGAGAAAGGGGAAGACAAGATTTTTTGCTGAATTTGAGATAATGTGCATTTATTCCTAAAGAAATAATGCATTCCACCAAACACAACACTGCCCATGTGAAAATATAATCCACTGGGATATAAATGAGGACTGGCTAGTGCTCTTATAATGTGACGGCTGAATGCCTGACAGGAGACAAACTCCAATTAACTGACAGCATGTCGTCAAACCGCCCGGCCCTATCACATTTGAGAACAATCTTTGATTTGTTTTCAGAAAGTTGTGAGATAACAGTGCACATTTTAGAAACACAAGTTAGGGATTTGTTATTTGAGTAAAAACAGTAACACCATTAAAAACAATTAGATGGTTAATTTATTGATTTCTGTCCGTTTTTGGAGTAAATTCCTGACCTGCGTGAGCTCGTCAATGATGCCACTTTGCTCAGAAACCTGCAGCTTGAGGAACTCCACTTCCTGTTCCTCGTGGGCATGGCTCAGGTCTGTCAGCGAGCTTGGCCGCTTCAGCTGGGACTGAATGCATTGTTGCTGTGGGGGGGGCCGAGAGGCTGCGGCTTTTTCCTTCTGAGGGGGGCAGAAGAGAGAAGCAAAAAGATGGTTCTACAGAAAATAGTCCCATGCTCCTCCTGTAAATAGCCAGTAGGGGGCCCTCTTCCTTATTGATGATATTCACAGGGACACTCAAAGTAACACAATCCCTCTTCCTCAACAGATTTAAACCAAGATGTATGCTATTGTATTTGTTATACCTTTGGATTAATAGACAGACATGGAGTATTTGTATTAAAACATAGACGTGATGCTTCTCTCTCACCATCTCAGCATTGACTCGGCTCAGGTTTTTCAGTTTCTCCTCCATGCGTTGCAGCGTTTGCAGGAGGTCGTCATTCTTCTTGGAAAGCCGCTTGTTTTTCTCAAACAGGGGCTTCATCTGGCTCTCGGCCTCTCGCATGCGCTTTAACTGAACACAGGAAGGAAACAGGGAAGGGAACAATGTGAACTTAAGTCTTCTAGTGACAAGGAATTTCCAGTTTAAGCAAGAGAGGCAAGATCAAGGTCGTAAGGCTATGTTTTGAAAATCTTCAAATAGAAGCATATATGTTTATTTATGTATGTATACCTGTAGTCGTAAGTGTAACAATGTATGTTTGCCTATTTGCATCCCCTACAACCACTCTACACATTTGTTTACATGTGTGTTTTTCTCACTAGTTCATTCCTCTCGTCTGCCAGCAGTGCATTTCTGTCCTCCAGCTTCCGGATGACCGAGTGGAGCTCTGCAATCTTCAACTGGAATCTCCTCATGTCGCGCTCCTCCACTTCCTGGGGAGCAGGGGGGAGAGGAGAGGAGGAGGAAGACACAAACTAAAAAAGGGAGTACATGCATGCAGGCAGACAGGTAATCAAATGGATGGAAAAGAGGAGGTGATGGGATGAAGGATGAGATACCATTTCATTGAGAAACTTATATGCATTACAAGTATATGCATCTCTAGAACATATGGGTATGTGAAGGTGTGGCCTAATGTACAGATATGCAATATAGTTGCAAATCTAGAAATAACATCTAATTAATGTTTCTTCCTTGTCACTTGTTTGTGAGTTTTCTTTTAATTGCAATGGTGGAATGTGTAAACCATGACATATACCTGACAAAACAACAATAACGTAACCAGTACATTTGTTTGTACTTTTGTTTCCTTTTTTGTAATTCTTTAGAGTTCTATAACAAGTTTAAATCAGGAATCACACTTTTTTGCCAGGGTACCTGCAGGTGATCCCGAAAACCAATCTAAAGCTAGGGTCCTTTTCTTTATTTAAATGCATTTCAATGGCAATGTAAAAGGTTTTGTTACCCTTCTAAAATATTTCAATTCTTTGGATAAAAAATGTACAGTTTATATTTGAAAAATGCTCCCTACCTCACTAGTTAAAGAATAACTCAATCAGTCGCAGAGAGAAATTCTGTTTATCAAATACTGTGACATAACTTGAATGTCTCTATTTTAGACTGATGCATGTAAAGAATGTGCACATTTAATACCCATAATATGAATACATCCATGCACAGATGTACAGATGCATGTGTGTACCTGGTTGATGAGCAGGTCTGAGTTGTCCCCCAGCCCAGGCATCAGCTCTCTCTTGGGGCTGCCGTGGTTGTATCTCTCGGCCTCTCGTACATGACCCAGCTGCTCGTCCAGAGCGTCTTTCTGCAGCTGCAGCTTCTGGGTGTAGCCGGCCTGCACCCCCAGCTCTCTCTCCAGAGCACCCATCACTCGGTCCTTCGACTTCAACTCATCCATCTACAAGAGGGATGGATAGGAACATGGTGGTAGAGAAAGGGAGTGAGTAAGACAGTTTCACATTCAAGTCCAGTTACAGCCTACATCAATAGTGAAAATGTCCACAAAACATCAACACAGATATTTCTAAGATAATGTTGCAGAAAACAAATGAAAAATGATGATGTTTTCACTAACTGTGTACGCCCTCAGTGTACAAGCTGTATGCACAGCTGGCAGAGAGCAGGCGAACAGGAGGGACAGTGTTTTAACTTTTAATGTAGAGCTAAGGATGTTATTAATTCATGAAGCTGACAAATGTTCCCACTTCTACTTCCCTTCTTCTAACACTGGAATATTCGGCACTGCCTGCTCTCCATCAATGAGCCATTTTTACCCTGTGACTACTCTGATTCCAAATAATATTCAGTCTGCTCAGACATTTCTTTAATAACAAAAATGCCTGATGTAGCCCTACTGTATATCAGTGAGTTAATGAGTAACTGCAGCAGGTATACAGACGTTTGTCTTTGCAGATAAGCACCACATGAGGAAATGGGCTTAGGCAGACAATACAGCTATTAGCCTTTAACCTTCATGCAATTTCAGTGAGATAAAGTTCAGAAGCAGGGAAACAGATGCTGGAGTGTGACGAACTCCAGGTGATATTCAAATGTGGTTGAGTCAGATGAGAGCTATACAAATATAAGCTGCTGGTTTTTTAAAGGCTAACCTATCATGGGAATACTGAAAGATGGATTATGAAGCAGTGTAAATATTTGTTTTTGTTATTTATTGCTGCACTGTGTTGTGACACTGGACATAACAGGACAGTCGAACGGAAGCTCAAAGGGGAAGCTATCATATGGTATTGAATGTTAAAGGCCCTTAACATTTATTTTTCATAAACAGCTGAGTGAGTACAGTTTTGGTTGTTTCAATTCAGATACTTCTGTCATAAGGATATAACAACAAAGTAACGGGATGACAGTTGTGGAAGTTCAATGGGTTTACTTTTTTGCCCGATCACTGACAATAATATATTATTAAAGTGGACCTATCATGCTCTATTTGAAACATATATTGTAGTATTATAGGGCCATACCTATATAAAACATGTCTGTACATTTTTTTTTCAAAATACCAAACAGATCATGCATTTTAGCCATGCCTCATTTCGCTCTATTTGCTCTTTTCCGGCCCTGTTTTTGCAAGGGCTGATTCTGCTTTTGAGGCAGACTACAGTTCCACTTACAGGCCTGGCATATGTACTACAGCGTCTCCAGCGTTTTAGAGGGGTCTCTCATTCCCCTGATAGGTGGAGAGTTGCCCATATAGGCGGAGCACCCCTTTTCTGACGTCAGAAAAATTCAAATAATAATCAGCTCTGTTGCAGCCCCGTTTTTAGAGATTTGGGTATGGAGGAAAAGAGAGAGGGTTGTGTTTTCTGACACTTGGTGAGTTCCCTGACACACCGGGGACACATATTCATGTATAAAAGACGTACAAAAGAGCATTTTGCATGATAGGTCCCCTTTAAGTAACAACCACACAGTCCAGAGGCTCATTAGCTGTTTTGTGTTAAAGAGTCAATGTGGCCTATTTTGTCATGTTGATATTGTAAATACAAATATGCCAACTGGCGTACCAAGGTAAAAATCAGTTAAAAAGATGAAATAATTTCTAATAACTTAAATTATCTGTTGTATTGTTTTTATTTATGGTCCATGTAAAGACTTAGCAAGTGTCCATGTCAGATTGAGATGAGACAGTGTTGTGTGTCTTTCCCAGCAGCATGAGGTCTCACCAGTCTGCGGATGTCTCTCTCACAGTCCCGTTTGATGCGGTGCACCTCATCCTGGTGCTGTTGGTAGGCCGTGCGGAGATCTCCTGCTTTGGCTTTATCGGCCTGCAGAGCATTAGCGAGAGCCTCGTCAGCCTGCTTCCTGGCTGTCTTCTGCTCCTGGATCTAAAAAAATAACACACACAACCAATAATATTATCACACAGAAATCCAAAACACCAAAGAGAGTGACACTCTCACATTCATAAAAACACATCCTATCCTATTAGTCATTTGTACTGATAGATAGCCTGTTTGTATGGAAAGGATACAACGAAACAATAGCTTGGGAACAATCTTTTCCACCCCACTTCCTGTTTTTCAGCAGCAGATTTAAAGACGTTTATAGAGCCCCAATACACACACACACACAATAATAGCAACTTCCACAAACATTCTTTCATCTTCATCAAAGAACAAACAACGCCCTCAAAAAATATCCAATCTACACAATGAATCACCCCCATCTTCCCAACACTTAACACTTGACAGCTGAAGTGCTTTTAATATGTTGCGGTTCATCTAATGGCATTGCTGCAGATCCACATTAATCTGAGCTCTACTTTTGAGAAGCAGAGTACACAAGATGGGGTTTGAGAGCAGCATTAGGGTTAATCAGGGATGTGTATTGTTAAAGAAGTTATGATACCAGTACCAAAGTTGTTTCAATACCATAAGAGTAATTATTTAGTGTGCTTCATTCTAGACCCATCATGTGAATGGAAGCATTACATTCTGTAAAATGCCACCACCTCTTTTCCACCTCCAGCTGATTTTTACAGCAATATATCTTGAAAGCGATCAAATTATTTAAATATATTATACCTAATACTTGTAGTGGTATCTCGCTGCACTCCTAACAAAAATAAAATGGTTACTGCATTTCCTTCACCTCAAGCTTATCCTGCGACCCACCTCCTGCTGCAGCTTTATCCTCTCCCCATCGAAGGCTCTCCTGGCCTCCTCCCGAGCCTCTGCCAGGAGAGCATTCTTTAGCTTGTCAGCAGCTCCATCTCTCAGGGCGTTCACGAGCCCCTGGAGCCTCTGCGCCTCAGCTTCCCGGATCTTGATGGCCCGGGCCAGCTCAAAATCATGCTGCCGCACCAGGGTCTCACGGGCGGCCGTGTTTTCCCGTATCTTCTCTTCATGGAGCTTTGCGCGCAGGTCAGTGAGCGCCACAGCATGTTTGTGCTGCTCAAGCTCCCGAGCCTGCCGCTGCTCCTGAAGTCGCTCACGCAGCTTACATATCTGGTGGAGAAACACATTCTGCCATTTGAATTCAATCAACAGGTCATTATTAAACAATTTACAGGCAGTTAATTGGTGTATTCATTCATTTGCCCTTAGCATCATGATAACTTCATTTAAACCTTTGTGCTTTATTTTCTATAACAAAAGGAATGATGGATTACGTGTTATGAAATGTGCAATATTAATAACATTTTCTTTTCTATTCTCCCATAAAAAGGACCGATGCAAAGAAGGGCACAGAGAGCAGAGAGGTCCTGTTTGTGTCGATCAGAAGATAAAAGGAGCCGCAAACCACCCTGACAGCTTTTAAAAGATTGAGTAACCCACTGAACAAACTAAAGTGCTGGTTGTACTTCATTATTAATGAGACACCTAAAACCATAACATCTGGTAAAAACACAACATATGCAAATAACATTACATTGCATTTAGCTGACGCTTTTATCCAAAGCGACTTACAATAAGTGCATTCGACCAAGAAGATACAAACTAGAAGAAAACAGAATCATAAGTACATCAGGTTTCATAGAGCCAAACATTTCAAGTGCTACTCAACTGGCTTTAGATAAGCCAGTCCTTTATTAGTATATAAGTGCTTTGTTAATAATTATATCCTGATGTCAATGGGGAGTTCATTCCAACAAATAAATATATGTATTAGCTCATACTTGGAGTCATTATTTATTACAGCTTCTACTTAACATGTTAATTATTGTGTGTGCTTGCAGTGAGTATTAGCTGCTTTGAAAAAACTTTGTGACAGCAAGCCTGCGTAAAGAAGTATTAATTAACACAAATGTTATATCAGCTCCCCTTTCCTTCCTCTTCTTCTAGTGAGATGGTTTAAGGGGACTCCCTCTCTCATATCCTTTCCCACATAAGGCCTCCTCTTTGGCCTCACCTTGTTGCGCTCCTGCTGCAGCTCCATCTGGCTGTCCATGAGTTTACTCTTGAGTTCCTCGTTGGTGGTCGGCACCGAGTCGGTCATCACCTCGGACTTCCTTCCCTTTTTAAAGGGCGGGGCTACGGGGTGTGTGTTCGAGGACATAGCACTCTAGCTGCCAAATCAGGACAGACATAGAGTACCGGGTGTAGCGAAAGGAAGGAGAGTCAGTCGCTGCTCCGCCTCCGTGCGCGGCCCTGCATCATCATCATCATCATAATACGGTTGTCAAGTCTACATCATGGCTGGAGGTTGCCGAGTTTCTATTAGAGAGAGACAGAGAAACAGAAGCAAAAAGAAAAGGAATGAGTCAGACTGGGTTACACCAAACGACTCTGCACAAAGCACTGGACCAAAGCCACATGACACACTGCAGCCAGGGGGAAACAGACTATTTTTGGGACTAACGTTTACTCTCTCTCCTCTGTCACACTCTTGTCTCCAACATCCAAAAAGCCATTTATCACCATCCTATACCAATCCCTGGGCTGTAGTTAGAAGCCCCATAGTGCATGAAAGAGTGTCTGACCACCAGAGTTATGGTCCCTCTGCCTCTCACAGCTCCCTAACACATCTCTATTAGTACACTTGTAAATTAATCCTTTACCTTGATGATTCGTTTTTCCAGATATCCTACACTCGGTTCAGGACCTGCACACATACTGTGCAGATTAAAGAGCTGCTTTAGTCTCACTATAGTCCACTTAACCCCCTGCAGAACAGACTGATTATCACAAAACACATCAGCACTGCTTTAATAGTTTACCTCCGTGAATACTGGCAGTCTGTACTTAATAGAGTTTAATAGTAATCTTCTTGGAGTCTGTCTTTTCTGTTGTCTTCACACCATTAAAACAAATTGCAATTCAACGCAGAGATCTGTTTGAGTTTGTCTCGTCTCTTAGACATGCATCTGGTCCAAAGAGATGACTGATATTTGATATTTCCACTTTATCCATCAGTGTAATACAATTGCAAGATTTGTTTCCACCCTTTCCTTTCCTTGGATATTCCAGAAAGAATGTTTGGGTTTATAGCCATATTCTAAACCAAAACAAATCCTTTCAATTTTAGAATGTGACAAAAGACAATGTTTATAATAATCTTTTTTTTCAACTAACAGTTTCAGCTTTAATATGAAACCAATCACAATATCATTGTTATGAATTGGATAAGCTTGAAGAAAGAGATGAATGACACAAACCGAGATAAATACATAAGGATTTGAATGGATGATCATCCTTCCTTCTAGTTGTGTAAGCAGGTGTATTTCTGGCATATTTAGTTATGGATTTGTGGCTACAATAACACGCATACACTGAGCTGAAGGTGGACTCCTCTAATCTCTTCCAGAATTGAAATGTAGCCCAATAACATTCTAGTTCATTCTGCCGTCTATTAAATAAATAATGCAACGATGAGGGACCTCAAGCATTAAGACCGCAGGCAGGCGCCTCCATCTTTTTCTACACACACATCACCAAACGTTCATTCACAGATGTCAGCAATAGTAACCAAGGCAACTCTTGCTCTCAGAAACTCCCGTAGAAAAAGGATTGATGGGAAGAAGGATTTGAAACACACAGCGACACACGCGATCGTTTATTGGCTGCATTTTTTTTTAAAACACGTACACACGCACATGGTTTGGTTATCTGGTTCAATCTCAGAGCCGAGGTTGACTGAGAGTCAGAAATGCATTGATGCTGGAGGCGCTTTCTTCCACATGGATTCTTACAAGGCACACACAGTCAGACGCTGAGAAACAGTGGGGATGGGAGCGGATAAGAGACAGGATGGAAGAGAGACGGAGTGGAGAAAGAGCATGGGCAAAGTGGAAGAGAATACCACCATCTCCCCCCTCTCCTCTCTCACCCTCCTCCCCCACTTGCTGGCATCGGGATGTTACCGAGCTGAGGCCATCAGTGATCTCCCTCTCATTCACAGAGAGAGAGAGAGAGAGGCTATTCACACACAGAACGCACTGACCCAAGCACACACTCCTCCGGTCTCTTACACAGAACAACTCGGGACAGATACAGCTGACATCTTTTCACAAAAAACCTCAGTACATCCATTCACATTACTCACAAACATATCTTTTTTGTTTTTTACAGGAACTGAATAGACTTGTCTCACAACAATGTGTACTGGAATCTGCATACTTGATTTAGAAGAATGAAGAAATGTTTCTGTAAACTTTCCACCCTGCCACTGATTTGTACATGTGTATGCATGCCTGTGCCATTATCAGAGACCAGGTGTGACCTCGAGCTGAGAGACAGTTTTACTGGTTTTTCTTGTAACACTGATCCTGAGCAGAAATAGGAAGTGATGCATGTACATTTTATTCATATTCATCTTTATATACTTTCGGTCAGAACTAGTATACTGATAACCTCTTCTTAAATCAGAACATAACCCCTTATCAATAATGTATAGGACATTTTTCACTTTGGTACGAGTCCAGATTTATCCACTTACAAAGAAATGAACAGTCTATCATTTTAATGGTAGGTTTATTTTAACAGTGAAAGTATGAATATCAAAAAGATAATCCAGAAATTGACATTATATAAAAGATACATTACATTAACATTGCATGTTACTTGTGGATATTGTTACTTGACTCTTTTATCCAAAGCAACTTACATACTCAATACTGTGGACAATCCCCACAGGAGCAATTTGGGGTGAAGTGTCTCAGGGACACAACGACATGCTGACTGCAGTGGGGTTTGAACCTGTGACCACCTGATCCGAACACCTACATTCAAACACATACACACAACCCACTGCGCCACACACCGACGTTCATTTAACTGTGGGAAATAAGTATTTGATCCCCATGCAACCAACAATAATTCTGGCGTAGGTAAACTTACAAAATGAAATGCTTATTTCCTCCACTGTATATTATGTAAGTTGACAACCACATACAGTTCCCACAAAGCCCCCTGAAGCCAAGTGTTCCCAAGCTGGCAGCCAGAACCAAACAGAGAGTTTTATAGGGGAAACTGGAACTTTTTATAGGAGCACCAAGAAGCTAAAAGGCACCTTTAATGTTCACAAAGACAAACACAAGCTAGCACAGACCCTTTATTAGCTCTGGTACATAAACAGTTACCCAGCTTACATTGTACGAACAAGGCAAAATGTTTAAAACTAAAATCTTTCAACAGACAAAACTGATGACCAAGAGAAAGAGTAATCCTCCACATACAGCTAAATAACATTACTATGACTCATCAATTCAATCAAATGCCAAACATTTTTAAAAGATTAAAAGATCAACTGAATAATAAAGTAACAAAAAAGGCACCTTAAAGGCCTATTCAAGTACAATGAGTGAATCCTAACACATCAAGTTCAACAAACAATGGCGCTAAATAACTTGATGTTGACTGCAAGAAAAGAAGTGATGTAGAAATCCTGCAGCTGCTGGGAAGTTTCACCTTTGAGCTAAGTTCTGTTTCAATGAGTATAAGGTCAGCGACAAGATGTGTCCTTCAGCGTGGACAGAGCATAAGAATGGGTTCTACAGTAGGTCAGCAAGTCACATTTTTGGCAACTCTACTTGAAGATTACCTTAAAGGATAATAGTTTATCAAAATGCCTACTATTTCTTTGTCCACAATATTCCACCTAATCTTTGTTGCTACCTTTGCTTTCTGTTTGGAAAGCCAGGATGTCTTCTATTCACTGCCGGTTTCTGTATTTCTATTGAGTTCATATTATTAATGTGATCTGTTTGAAACAAGTCAGAAGCGGAGGATTGAGTATTGGCATTGGTGACTTCATACAAATCCAGCCTGCAAAGAGATGTGCAATTTGATCAATGAATGATTAACATACACATTGTACAAAAAACTCATGGATGAGTAGGTGGTCTTTTACAAGCTACTTAAATAAAATGAATAAAACTTGACATTTTTAAGAAACACAACTTCTAATATGACATTTAGTTTCATATATTTGTATTACATGTATGTCATTTTTTTTGTTGATACAGTCCAACTTTGTTCTTTAACAGCAGTTCTTTATGGGTCATTTATAACGATGTTAGCCTATAAACTGCACAGGTGTTTCTTTTTGTTCTTCTGATAGTACATAAGATAGACAGGTGAGCTAACAGGGCCCTTAGATCCTTACTATTAGTGTTACTTACATTTAGTGTAGACACTAGACAACTTTGCAATGGTCCCAATCCTATTACACACTAGCAGATGGACCTCCTCGAAGCTAGACAGACCACACACTCACATGTTGTCAAACATTAACTAGACTTCAGCGAGACATGGAGGCCCAATAAAGCCATAAAAGAGCTGAAACAAAGACTCAATGCTTTTTCATCGAGGTTACAAATCTACAGAGAGGGTGTGTCCGACTGAGATCAACTCCTGTGTATATGCTGTACATTGGTCACAATGCCTCATAGGCTTATATACAGACACAATACACATACATCCCTATTGCAGTCATGTAAGCATCAGCAGTGTCGACTATCAGAACAGATCTGGCCACACTCCAGACATCACTCCACAACACAGACACACAAACCCATTAAGACACACTTAGCAGTCTAGTGATCCTCCAAAGACACTGGAAAGATGAGAGGCAGAGTAACCATAGCAAGTGCAGCACTAGTGGAGCATATGACCCACAAACTGCTATGCCAGCAGAATGACTGCAAGTTACTGACCTCGATGACAAGTCAACCCAAACATAAACAACAAGCCTATCTCGCTCTGTGTCTCGGCCACGCTCATGCATGCCACCGACTCAGTTAGGCTATTGTTTGTGTTATTGTTCGAGGTTTAGATTTATAATGTCGATTTGATCATCATTTACTACTGGAGCTGTGTTTTTAGCCTGTGCAAGATTATCTTTGTGCATGTATGGGTTCATATGTTCTTCTTATGTTAGCAGGGGTGGACTCTCCTCCCTCAGAAAGACATGAGTGCAGTCTGTAATGTGATTAACCTTACTTCTCTCTCTCTCTCTCTCTCTCTCTGACTGCACAGCACATTAATCAGTACTGGCTCGTTACTATATTCACCCCCTCAACAGGAAGGCAAAGTACAGACATATCTCCCACTCTTTGCATTAAGAATATAGGATGAACTACCCTGTGTCTTCAAGGAAGGGTTTAGTGAAGCAATGAGATGGGTATGCACATGTGGGTATGGTCCACAGGGATTATCCTGTGAGCAGACGGTTACTTAACATTCTGGAAAGGAGGGGAATGAGGGAGAGGTAGGATAATGAATGAAGAAAGAATAAGTAGGATGAATTAAGGTAAGCAGAGGAGGGTGGCTAAAGTCAGGGGTGAGGGGAAAAGAGGGAGAAACTATGATGCTAACAGGGTTCCCGGGGAATGTCAGCATCCATAATATTACACCTAGAGCAGCCTGGCATAATAGATAAGATGAAGTAGACCGGGATCATAATAATTAGAGTTGTGTTCCAGTGCTTGCATGCGGATCAGTTATTACAACACATCAAATGAAAACAGCATGCACCATAGTTTTTACAGCATGGGCAGAGCAGGCTGATCAAACAGAAGTGAGTGTGCAACACATGTCGGCTGTCCACTGGGGCAGATTTACGAGCCTCTGGAGCAGTAGAGCTGTTATGACAGTCAGACCCCGCTGGTAAACACAGCAGAGATGGGCACAGAACATGCATGGCAGTGGACTAATGTGCTAAAAGGATATAATGGGAATGTTGGGGGTGGGTTAATGCGATGTGGACAGCATCTAATGAGCTGTCAAATGGGAGATTATAGGGTAGAGTGCTGCTGAGAGCCTGTCTGCCTGTCCGGTGTGCCAACCACACCCCATGGCGACATGCATGCTTGCATGGGGGGCTGCTGCAGCATCCTCCATCCACAGAGGTTGGATGTGCTTGCACTCTCAGACTGTTATAGTATCGATAATTCTGTGTGAAGCACTGCCATGTAGCATTTGCATCGTGGTGCTCTAGTTGTGTCCATATCTAACCAGGGCCTCCTCACACCGGGCAGCACGCCGGGAGGAACTCTGTAATGAAACTACTGAGATAACATATCAGTAGTCGAATATGTATCTCTCGTGTCAGGTAATGTAATCATCACGCTTTATCTTTAGCTGGCCTGCAGAGACCAGAGGTGTCACACGGTGCAGACAAAATGCACATCTCTGCCTGGGTCGATATGATGCATGGCAGTTACTGTTGGTAGCCCAAAACTCACATCGAGGCATGGTGAAGCCCACCCGGTGGCAGTGCTTCGTTAGCCGGTGAAACCCGGATGTGGGATACATGTCACCGCAGCTAACCGCCAGTCAGAGTCCACAATAAGTTGTTTTATACATACAGACAAAGCAAACTTACCAAAAATGTTGGTCCGGTGGTCTTAAGATGTTTAAACGTCGCTGTCTGCTTTGCTTCACATCCAGGAAGGGAGGCTGAGCGTCTTCGTCTTGGAAAGCTAAAGGAAATGACCTCCAGCTCTTAAAATATCCCGAGCCCAGCTAACTGCACACAGCGACGGTTCACAACTTAGTTCCTCTGATATATCACACGCGTTTTGAAGCGTTGAAGTTGTATTTCCTCCACATATATTATCCTCTAGCTACACACTGGATTCAGCTCCAGGCTTCTCCTCCTCTCACGTTGACATTTCCCTCCACGCCCACACACACACACACACGCGATTGAAGTCATCCGTTCACATGTCATACACACATGAGGGGAAAAAAGATAAATAAATAAAACTGTGTGAAGCCCGTGTCGACGTGAACATGGGGAGAAAAAGAAACGCCGGGGCGGGCGTCGCCGGTAGCGTGATAGAAGCGCGACACCTGACTGCGTGTTCAAGAATGACACCGCGCGCGGTTAATGCGTGGACACGCCGCCGGTGCGGGAGTAACGTAACGCTACGTCGTTACGGTGCACGGTGGCACAGGCAAAGCAACACAAAAAAAGAGGATAACATATTTTAAAAAACAGATTAAGATTGGGGACAAAAACGTTTCTGAGTGTGAATGAATGTGTGTAAAACCTTAGGCCTGCACCTTTTTAAGGCTAATTGGGACTAATACAATTGTTTTATGCATTTCCTTTTCATTTTATTTTTATAATTGTGTAATTGTTGTATTTAACAGGCCTTTTCATCTTTGTCATCTTTTTATTTTGTATTATTATATGGTATTTTATTATAGCCAATGTGCCTCTTGCCAAGCATAATTTTATAAAGAATTTGTTCATTTTTTATTAAAAAAATGAACAACTTTCATCATACACGCTTGCTGTTGTTGTATCTCATTCTAATAGTGAAGCATTGTAACTAAAAAGCTTGAATTACAGGTAGGCCTATATCATTCAAATCATAAAACTGACTGACAATAAGTGGTGCGAGTGTGACCCAGATTCTAGAGGATGCATTACTTACGCACAGCTGCTTGTGTCTGCCTCTCCTCTCCACATTGCACCGGCCTGTCTGCCATTCACAAGCAGCAGCAGCACACACACCATCAGAGCTCTCTGTGGCTGCAACGTATGCAGCTCAATGCTGCAGGGCAACGAAGGCAAACAGTCAGGGATGAGTTTTAATGGACTACGTCATGCCTTATCCTTCAGTGGTCGCTCACTCATCCAATTGGAGTCTGTGCTCTTTATTTGTATGCAAAATATTTTTGAGTGTGGTAAAACAGGCAAGCAAAGGGGGTGAGTTTGGGGTATTAAGCTTCACTCCATTCAGGTTCCTGCTGAGGCTAGCAAACACACACACAGATGGAGAGATAAAGTAGAAAAACATTGTGGTTGCAGGCAGAGCGACGAGGAGAGGGAGGGATGTGTGTCCTGTTTTGTTTGGTGAAGGATTGACTCAGAGAGCGAATGTGTGTCAGAGAGCAGTAATGAGTATTTCTGTTAATGAGTTTGCCTCAGGGATTGTTACTGTTGTCCGCAGCATGGATTTTTAGATATTTTATTTATTATGTTTTTTACCGTGCATGCTCTCAATGAACAGGAAAACAGGAGGTTTCACATAAAAAGCAAAAAGGAAACTATTGTATTTGACGTCACAAGTAACTTGTGATTAGGCCTTGTGATATTGTATCCCCTGATACAAGAACAACACAAAGTGTTTTTAGATTCAGGTGATAATATTGGTTATAATTAAAGTGTGTGATGGTAGAGTTGAAGAGCATCCTCAGCCTGTGATATGCTTTTTAGAAGATGTGTTCTGACTCAATGGTCCAGTTATCAAATGTTTCTTCTTTGGAGGAAATATTAGATCTGTTTTCCATCTCTTCTGCCCAGTAACACAGTGATGTGAGGAGTCCCCGTTTTTATCAACTTAACATAATCATCTTAGGTTTTCTGCATATCCATGAGAGTTGTCCATAATAAGCTTAACATATTTATGACGGCTGCTAGTTTAAATGTATTAAAGCTTTTAGAGATGTCCCTTGGCTTTCAGAGAGTACTAGAGGATCAAAGGAGGAATGTCTGAGTCAGTGAGGAAACAGACCCATTTTAAACAGTGTAACCCAAAGTCTGGAGTGCCTGTGGTGATGTAAAACTTTCATATGAAAGTAATTAGACTTCCTGCATGAGTCACTGCTGTTAGTCACGAAAATATCTGAGCCTGATGTTCCATTGTGCATCCCCAAAAAACTAAATGTATAAAATGATCATAAAACAGCATCCTTTTGTGTTAAGTGAGGTTTCATTGATTTGTAAAAGTGTTTCCAACCTGTATTTCTGTCTCTGACCTTCTGTAGGCATGAGGTGTTTAATGGAAACACTATAGTTAAATGTTCCATTACAGTCCAGTGCGTTGCTCTTCAAATACACTATTACTGCCCACACCCAAAGTCAAACGGTTTAATGTAGCCACAGTGCAAGAAGTAAGACTCGACAAGGTGAGTTAAAGCTGCATTACAGTGTCATTGCAGTAACCTAATACAAACAAACAATTTCCTTTTTGTTTGTCAGCATGAAGTCACTGTATTCATATTTTAATCTGTGATTATGTGATGTATTTTGCACATACATTTGATTATTTGTATCCCTGTTTTGAGCCATTAGCTGAAAACATTTTGTCCTCTGTTTAAGTATGTTATTGAGGGGCCACTACACAAATTAGAATATAGTTCATTGCTAGCCAGTCTTCGGTCAAATGTATTCTTTGACTCTGCAGGGGAATAAGGAGGTAGGGCAATTTATGATGTAATGAAAGACACGGTTGAGTTGCATTGTGAGAGATGTAGGAACCAGTATTTTAACTAATTTACTGGAAAAGATAAAACACAAGAAGTAACCCAAGGCAGACCTAAAGGATTGTGACTCAAGGCTATTATGCCTATTTATTCCTATTCCTCACTCTTTCTCTTTTTTCTCCTTATTTTTTCCCCCTGCCACCACAGCTTATTTTTTTCTAGCTACAGATACTCAGAGTGCTAGCAGCTGAAAAAGGGACTCAAACCACAGGAAAGAGTTGAGTTTACCCCACTTAGAAAGTATGTATAGGAAGTGCCAATGATTTAAGCATTTTTTAAATCTTAATAACATACTCAAAGATGGCTCATGTTGCAAGATGATTAGTCAGTGGCACCAACATTACATAAGTTGGATTGACTCCTTGCCTGAGAATTTCCTCATCTGAAATCTGTAGATGGTTGCAAGACAACATGCTGTCAGTTCTTAAACGAGGATCATAACATAAATTGCTGTAATGATATTTATAGGGTGGCTATGTGTGATTAGAAGGAATTTGACCAAAGTTCCAGCTGGCTTACGTCCATCCAGCATTGCATCATTTTTCCTTGCAGAGAGAAACTTTAAAGGCCAGCTAGGCAGCGTTTGTGATTCAAATACATCTTCACAGTCAATGTCCATTCTCATATATAACCCTTCTGGTTGCTATGGATACTACTAACCATACCTACTTTGCTACTCTTCCTGTGAGAGTCATTGGTGATGCTGGGTGAGGCCTACTTCACATATACAGGACCTCATACTTATGTTGGACTAACTATGCAGTGTCATTCAGCAGCTTTGAAAAAGTGTAACGGACATACTAGGCTCTTCATATTTGTTATTTTTTAAAGATGGGGCATTCTTCATCACTTGAGATCTGGAAAAAGTAATGGCTACCTTGAGGGGATACAGACAAACAAACAAGAACTGAAATAAAGAGAGCAGTTTGCTTAATTTTCAAGTAATGACCATGCAGTAAAAACCTGTGTTTACTGTGATCCTCTGAGGCAGGGGCAGTGGAGCCTAAATAAAATCTACATGGAGATTTGCATAATGAAAAACATTTGAACCCACTATTACAAATATCTTGTTTAAGCTGCTTTGCTTTATTGAAATGGGAATTGCGTTTGTAAGTGCATGTGTGTCTAAGCCTATTTTAAAAGAAGGATTGCCCAATAGAATATAGGTGTGCATGTGAAAGACCAAAACCAGTAAAACGGTCATGCTTATCCTCTCAACTAGATTGAGATAATCTACTAATAGAGAACAATTTACATAAATGCTTCAATGCAGCTGCAGTTAAGCAATTACTGCTCCCATTTCCTTCCTTCCCACAATGGGATCTACTCTCATTCCCAAGCTAGAAAGAAAATCTCACTCTTCCTCCCCAGGAGTTGCTTATTCTCTTTCAGTTCTTTAATTGTCTCGTCCTTTACTGTTTCCACCTCTTCTGAAGTTTAATGTTTTCGGTTTCTTGTATACATTATATAAGCAAAAACACATACTTGTTTACATTCTTACAAGCTCCTAATGTTTGGGCACGATCTCTGTATTCTTTTCACAAAGTAAAAACCTAATTGTTGAATTAACACTGAATATTAAAGAAAAACAATTTACATGGATGTAAGGTGTGGCACCTTAAACTTTTAAGACCAATTTTATTCTTAGACAATACATAAATGTACTGATACATTCCTAAAGCAAAAATATTATTACTTTTTTACTCCAAACCTCTTTGACTTAATAACACCATGACCTAAATAGTAATAGGTAGCCTAATATTTGTTTACATATAAAAGATAGCAACATTAGTAAATGAAACATGTCTGTGTACTGCCATCTCCAGGTAGAAACCTTGTATTACGTAGCTGCGAAAAAAGAAATAGAATAATGATTCATAACAAAACAAAGCACGTGGTAAAGAAGCTGCAAGCTCAATTATGAAAACATATTGAATAATGTAACTCAATTAAAATCAATCTGTGTTATGTTTAATTAACTGTAATAACTATCCCCGAGATCACGTTAAGGATTCGGCAACAATTGTAATGCTTTTATGTTACTTTATATTCTTCCGTATTATGTTAAACCCGTACTTTTCTTATATAAATATTCCATAATGGAAACGACTCAAATAAAAGTATCACTGTTTATTTGTATTGTTAAATTATTTTACAAAAGTTAATAAATGAATTCAGCGATAATAAAGTATTCGATGGTTGATTGCTTTTGACTGAGAGAAATACATAAACTTCCTACATTTACAGCCAATCAACTCACGTTTAGAAAAAGCGAGCTCACAGCATCTTCCAATCAAAACATGTAGAACCTGAAGTGGGCGTGGACGGCAAGTGGAGCAGCTGGTAGACTTTTCTGTACATTCACATTGTGTATGTTTAGAATTAGAGTTTGACCACACAGAGCCAGCGGACAGGCGGATTTCTACAAAAGCGAAAGGGAAGAATGACTTGGGACACGGAATAGCAGATCGATATTTCTCGAGGGCCTTAACACTTTCATGATCTAAAACAAACTGGTGTGCTGGTGGTAAAGGTAAGCGGAAAGAAGTGTCATGTTAGCATTAGCAACAAAACCACCGGTTATTTTAGCAACCTGCCACATTTATCAGTCAGCTATATGTACAGGCTATGGTCGGTTACCTAAAGACTGTAGCGCTGCTTATTGTAATGCTTTACATTTTTGAAGGATTTTCCCACCATTGTTTCACTCACTTTTATTGCAGCCTCTTTTTGCTGGTCACAGGGGTTTTCCTTGAATGCAACAGGACCCATCAAGTTTCCAGTTGGTACATTCAAGGATGTCACCTTCTCAATATAGCTGCTCGTGGCTCACTTGATAATGTCTAAAATAGACTCCAGACCACATGACAAAATGCTTTACAGAGCTACACAAACTCAAATAAGACACAACATAAAGTTGCAGCAAGTGTATTAACTGGTTAATGGAAGACATTTGGTTATTTAGTCATAACACTGGTCAATACTGAAATATGTAGAGAAAGATGAGGACAAGTCTGGAGCCAAGTAACCAAGCGTTGCTCCATCTTAATGATTCAACTGCTGTGTGCGAGCTAGAGAGGTCTATTTGTAGGCTACTGTGTTAAAACTGAATTCATGTTTCTATATGGAAACCTTTTATCTTTTGTATAATTATAATCCATCTTGGTCTTTTTTGCGCTGCATCAAGCTCGCAAATCAAATGTTTTTTGTATAACATTTTTGTAAATCACTACTAAGTATTGGTGCATCAAAACAAGTTAGAGTGAACCTGGGGCATGTTGAAATTAAGAGAGGAAGTGTCCTTTCACAACAGCTGTTACCCCACCACATGTGTCAGTGCAGATCTTTCCTTTTCTTACATTCCCTATTACTAACACGCTGCTCTTACATACTATGATATCACATAAAATACTGTTTTCAGATACTGTGGAACCTCACTGTGAGTTTTCTTTGTCTGGTACATTTCTCAGCCATGGAGCCATCTCTGACCGGCAACCCAGTCACCGCAAAACCCAGCCCCTCCTCCCCCTCTACCCTGAGGCCAGACTCTTCATCTTCCAGCTTGTCTTCGACCGCAACCACACACACCTCAGACCACCCCAGGCCCAAAATCACCATGCCAACCCCTCCAACAATACCCTCATCTGCCCTCTCCAACGCCTCCCCTCGGACTTCTCCAGGTCTCTCCTCCCGTTCTTCCTCCCTGTCTACACCGCCCTCCTCCACTCTCCGTCAGCCCATCAGGAGCCCCTCTCAGGTGGGCAGATCTCAGCTTAATGCAGCCTCTCCAGAATATCCACCAGCTCGCTCCACAGCTGCTGCCACGGCTCCTCAGCCTCCTCCCACACCCGAACCAGGTGAGAATCAAACTCTAACCTTTAAACTTTTACACTCTTAATCACATTTTACCTCTCTCTTAAGTTCCTCTTCTTAACTTATCAGTGCAGCCAACACTCCCAGCTCTCTGTGTACTACAGTGCCTCCATGACAACAAGTGGTATACCATGACATGCAAAGCAGACTCTCCCAAAGCAACTCTGCTGACTTTAGGAAAGAAACCTGTCTTGCCCGTGTCGTTACAGACAATTTCAACTCTTATCTGTTAAATCTCACTAACCAAGTCTGTATACAAACTTCACATAGTAGGAGCTCCGTTAGCTGCACTGGGAATATCACATTTTAAATTGTTGCAGTGGTGTCTAATTATATTAGTATTACAGGAACAAGGGAAATCTAACACCCCTGTCATATTTTGACCACAGTTTGGACACACATTAAGTCTGGTTTCCTAAAGAATCCACATCATGTGCCATTTATCAAGCCTTTAAGATCATCATGATGTAACAAATTAAAGTAAAAATGGGAGGCAGATTGCGTCACTTTTGTAAGCGTGTGCTGGGAAACCAGCTGCTGCTGTTATTTTAGGGCTGCGGCGCAGTAACTGCTGTATCATCAGTATACCAGCAGCATGACGGGCATCTGATAGAAGTTCCCTGATCCCATCGCATGCTCTTTAGCTTCCAGAGGCCCGCAGGCTCAGACAGAACACCGTTTCAGTATCGCTGTGGGTGTTTTCAATCTTGTTTCCACATTCAAGCAACCTACATATTTTTCCTGTATATATAACACAACAATGGCACACCCCACTTTACAGGAAGTAGAGACATTTTCCATGCTCGCCACTGTTGAGTGAGGCATTGGGATTTGAGATTAGCAGAACTCATTAGAAAAAAGAAGATGATAATTAAACCAGCAGGGCTCAGAGGGCTGCTTTTATCAGGACAGAGGCCGTTTCTCAATCGCGACGATGCTGGCTTGATAGTCGCGTACTTCCAAGTCACTTCCTTCAGAAACGAAGCAAGTATGCGTCCAAGCCACGGCTTCGGAAAACGAAGAAGAATGGAACAGGCTAAGAAGTATGCCACTCTCTCTAACGGTTTCAACATAAACTGTACCGAAAATAAATACCTCACGATGTCTATCTAATTATGTACTTGCTTTACTTTCACGGAACACATTTTTGGTGATAACAAACAAATGTAACAAAGTAACATATTTACCAACACATGTTCTACGCCACACTACATACTTACATTTAAATGTGTGCTGCGTCGGTTTAGCCATTCTCCGCAAGGGTTTTTGAAATTGTTCCGTGCGCAAAGCGTTGTGGGGATTTTAAGGACGCGAAGTTTACCCATGTGTAGCCTCGAAATTTCCCCCAAACCATGGATGCGGCCTCTGTGGAATTCCAAGTAGGCTGGAGATTGGAACAGTCCTTCGGCGGCACTCAATGATGTAGTATCCTTGAAATATTGGCTTGGAAGCCAATAATAATAATAATAATAAATGTTATTTGTATTGCACTTTACATTTGAAACAAACCTCAAAGTGCTACAGTACATAATAAAAAAAG
>NW_011335522.1:89566-106284 GCF_000735185.1 Notothenia coriiceps | reverse complement strand
TTTTACGTGTTGACTCCGACATAGTGAATGCAGACATCTGAGCAGTTTAACCGTCACTCTTTGTTAGTGTCAGGCGATACAAGGAAGACTTTCGACGACACAGTTTAGGAGCCGGTACTGAAGTGTCGCGGCGCATTGACATTGAGAACTATCGACCAACTCTCGAAACTCTAACTTCTATTATAAAGGCAAACAAAAATTTCAGGGCTTTGTGTTGCACAGTCGACGAAGGTTTGCTTACGAGAAAATAGTAGAGAGGTAGAACCTTCCTGAAGAACAACGAATTACTACACAGCTTCACCGCACTGAAGTGGCGGACTCTGTTGCGAAGCCACCGACGGAAACTAAAACTTCAGTGCGAAACACTTACTTTTTGGACGACCAGTGCTTGTTGACTTTTGTCAAGGAAGTGGAAAGAGAAAGAGTCGAGCGAAAAAACCTCCCTTCAGTCCAACAGCAATGCAAGAACCTTGACGAGGCTTTTACGGCGAGGTTTTACATGAGGGAGAAGCTTTATTGGGCGCTAAGCGTTCTAAGCCGTCTAGTTTGTTTCCGTGAAGCTTATACTGTCAAAACTATTTTTATCACGAGGAGCGAGGCCTACATCCAACATGATACTAACCAAAGATGAACCATGCAATGTCAATGCGCCGACACTTCAGTACGGGCTCCTACACTTGGTTTCGAAGTCTTTCTAGTACGCATATGGACACTAAGAAGAAAGAGTGACGTCTCAACTGCATAGATCTATTCACTAGTTTCGATAATCAACAATACGCTTACCACAAGCCTACCACACAAAACACCAAGATTACCCAGCTGCTTAGTCAGCTTTTCAGTCGCGTTGCCCGCGTAAAGTTTTATTTAGCCACTTACTCACTCTTTTTTTTTTGATCACACAACAGCCAAGGCCCACAAAAAACAACAACCTAACAAATCTTATTTTTGTTTATATCAGAACCGAAAGTCTTTATACTTTGAAAATAAAGGTTTTAGTATTAGTCGTGACTATTTACAATACACTAGTGAAAACTCCTCAAGAATGTTTGCCCTATCTAACATAGTACACGAAGACGATGAGCGGATAGACAACAACAGGAGTCGCTCGACATAAAACCGCTCGAGGGGGAAGGGGGGGAGGCCGAACTTTAACTACTTAGTATACCAGCATATACACATATGCGTAAAGTATCGCGCTACTTTCCATGCATGTCCCAAGGCATATCCAAACACAAGTAGACTCAAGATATTGATTTAGTTATCAGAACCGAAAGGTCATTATAAATCATCTGCACAAAGCGTTTAGTCACTACTTATACATATATAAGATATGAAACTTAAGAACATTTAGACACGTCTAAATAAACGCTCACTTCGCCTCTTGCCATCATCTACGGAGATTGCAGTGTGATCTCGTACTTGCTTGCGCGCCACCAAGAACAACTCACAAGGGGCCCCTTTCGCACAGCTGGACTCTAGATCGTAGAGCTAGAATGTGTGTAGTGTGGTCGTAAGTAGTGTGTGTGTGTGTGTGTCAAGCAGTGTCAAACATAAGTGGTCGTGTGTGTGTCGATCGTGAATAGATAGTGTTGCTTCAGTCAAACCAGTCGACGTAAGCGTAGAGCAGACTAGTTACAGATACAAGTCTGTTCTGTAACATCCACACCACCATACTTTCTCTCTCTCTCACACACAGCAAACACACACAAACACTACACAACACACCACACAAACACACAACACACACAACACACACCCACACACACCAACACAACAACACACACAACTCCAAGGGGACCCACAAACACACAAAACATTTTGGTGGAGTGTTTCACCTTAAGGTGGCGCACAAAACGCGACACATAGCATCTAATCCAACGAAAAGCGCGACAAGAGGCAAACATTAATACGGCAATGTTCTAGTGTTCAACTAATCGTAGAACTTAAACGGCTTTGTTCAATATATAAGACTTTCACAAGGCTTCTGAAACTCTCAATAAATTGAGTCTACTTTGTTTGACATTCCTTGAGAGACCTTCACTGCTACAATAGATATCAAAGACTAGGTGCGCCGAACCGTAAGTTTAAAACACAAGTATAAGTGCGCTCCCTCCCCTCGACGCGACTCCTGTCTCAACCTACTTCCAAGCTTTACAACATCAGGAACAGTACAGGAAGGGAAACATTCCGAAAGTTTTCTTACATAAAATACAGACAACACATACCAACTTTTATATATTCAAGTATAGACTTTCGGTTTAAACTCGAACAAAAACATCAAAACAAATAAATTCCTTTAGTTTCGTTCTTGTCGGGCTCATTTGGCAGCGCCTTGTTCATACAAAAAAAACTTGGAAGTTTAGTGCAAATAAAACTTTTACTCGGTCAACGTCTCGAAGTTTTTTAGGCTGTGACTAAAGCTATTCTTCGCCATTTAACATATTATTCATTATGTTAAGATGATTTCTTTCCTATACGTTTACTACAACCACCTCCTCGCCTTGCGTTTCCATCTCAACTTCTATCTCTATTATCTCTGCATGCCTAACAAAACAGAGTACGATCTCTACCACCATACACCTACCAATCAACACAGTGGGGCTATACAGATAAATAGCTCCCCTCACGATAGAACAAACTAACGTTTTAGGACGTAGCGATAAAGCTTTTTCTTCCCTGTAAAACCTCGCCAACACGAGCGCAAACCTATCAAGATTACGTTCTTTGGCAATAGACTGTCGGAAAACCTGAAGGAAGCGTTATATTTCCGCTCGACCTTTTCTCTTTTCCCACTAATCTATAACTTAAGACATAGGGTGCTCAACACAAAATAAACCAGCGAACCATGATCGCTTCCGGGCGTAAAAAGTGTTTCCACTGAAGTTTTAGTTTCCGGGTGGTAGCGCTTCACGTAGCAAAGCTCACCATCTAGTGCCGGTAGATTCATCCGCGTTCTTTCCACAAGACAGGTATACTTACTCTCTACTTATTCTTCCTCTTCGCTACGCCAACTCTAGCTCTCGCGTTCAACCAAGCCCCTCACAATGAAATTATTTTAGTTTAGCCTTTATATACGAAGTTAGATTTCAGCGAACGCGACGAACGTTTTAACATAACATCCGATCATGCGCCGGCGCCACATCAATAACCCGGCTCCTTAAACTGTGGTCGTCGAGGTCTTCTGTAGCCGCCTGCTACGACTAACAAAGAGTGACGTTAACTGCTCAGATGGTCTGCATTCACTATGTCGAGTCAACACCCGTAAAATAAGCCTACCACAAATTGTCTATACTGCGTTTTTTCTCCTCTACAATGTTATGACGGGTAATTTCTTGGTGGGTGTTCCCTCTCCTGTAAAAAGTCATAAAGTTTTGAAGTAGCTCTTCTGGCGGCGAGCGGAGGGACACCGTTTAACCACAGCTTATGGTGTCTGCCAGGCGGACCGTTACCCAACCGGGGGCGACTTACTAAATAACCGGTTCACGTCCCTCCTGCTACGAAAGGGGCTGAAGAGGTTTAATGTGACGTATTGTATGTCGGTCTGTTCCGTAATACGGCCGTTTTTTACGAATTTATACTTCTCTATTACTACACCGTACTTTTAGTGCGACAAAGCATTAAGCTCGGGTCTAGAGAAGTTTCTGCTGACAAGGCAGGATAGACATTTCTGTCCGACTTGAACGCTGCGTAAGACTCACACGATGTCAGCCTGACTACACTCACTTGCTACTCGATTCAAAGGCTCTCGAGACAGTGGTGTTTACAGATATGACTGCAAAAGAGGAGATGTTAACAATACTGCCCATTAAAGAACACACACAGGGAGAGGACATTTTTCAGTCTTTCAAAAACTTCATCGAGAAGACCCAGCTCCCTCTGTGCAAATTGGTGTCAATCACCACGGACGCAGTGGCGTAGCGGAGGCCCCTGCACACCCCGCAGTGCGGGGGAGCCCCGGACCTTAGGGGGTCCCGCCCCCACTGTAGGCTATCCTCTTAGATTTCGTAACGCGGGAACAGGGCGCAGAGGGCGGGCCCCCCCCCTCCCTGCTATGTTGCTAGGCACCCCGTCCCCGTCATGTGTACGCTGCCTGTAGTAGTACAACAGTGTATCATTATAATTATTTGCTGACCTGCGATAGGGCTAGCCGGCTGATAACTAATGTTCATTGGCAGGCTGGGCAGCGTTCAAAACAAAGCGGGAAGCATTGCTCATATAAATAACGTTCATTAGTTGCGTTGCCGGTAAACATGAAAAATGAAGCGCCACTACCCAAGCGGTGCTCAGAAAAGCAAAATGAGAGCGAAAGCCGAACAGGAGAGGGCAAAACTACCTAAAATAACGTCATTGTTCCGGCAGGCAGCAAAGGTAGACGTAGACTCTAACGTTACTGCAGATAGACCGCTAGCAACCCCCCCCGGCCCCCGGCCGTCAGCTCCGAGTCCAGGCAGACAGCCCAGCAGCCCCGTTACAGCCGAGCCAGCTAGTCGTGCCTCGCGCTTCGAGACAGGTTAGACATTAGAATAATAGAAAGTTTTATTCGCCATAACCAGTAAGAGTATGCTACAGGTTACATTGGAATTGGAATCTAATCCGTTCATTTTTGCAGGTCAGCAAGAAGTCAGCTGTGCCCCCTCCGAGGCCAGTTCAGACATAGCCAAGGTTGCCCAGCCAGCTAGCCGTGCCCCGACAGTGACAGCAGCTCCCACCCACCCTAGGGACACGTTGGCCAGCGACAACTCTGTGACTGAATACCCTACTGATAGGGGGAAATTCCCTGTAGATTTAGAAGACGATGATGTTAAACGGTACATTCTGAATAACGGGCCATGCAAGCCTGAAGGGCCATTCAAAAGGGATGGGAAGGGAAGGTGCTTTTCAAAAGAGTTCTATAACAAAACATCTAAAATTGGATGTAGAATTCCGCGCAAGTGGCTATGTTACTCGCCATCTATGGACCGGGTGTACTGTGAGCAGTGCTGGCTGTTCGGTGACAGACCGTCTGCCCATCACCTCCACCAAGCGTGGAGAATAGGAATAAATGATTGGCAGGGTCTCTCTAAAAAGATTAAGGAACACAAATTCTCTCGCTCTCATTTGGCAGCATGTGTCGTGTATGATACGTGGAAAAATAATCTGACCATTGACGCGCAAATATCATCTGAGTTTAAGAGAGAGGTGGGGTTTTGGACCGAGGTCCTAACCAGAATAACTGATGTTACACTAACACTGGCCTCTCGCAACTCTGCTTTCCGGGGTCACAGAGAGAAAATAGGTGATATAGATAATGGTAATTTCTTATCTACCATAGAACTTATGGCGCGTTATGATCCAGTTCTGCAAAGGCTTATTGAAAGCAAAAAGAAGGTGCACTACCTAAGTCCTCAAACTCAAAACGAAATAATTTCATTGCTATCGAAAAAAGTGCAGGACACAATCATTACAGACATACAGAATGCAGAATTCTATTCGATTATAATGGATACTACCCAGGACATTTCAAAAGTAGACCAACTGAGTCAAGTGTTCAGATATGTTACTATAGCAAATGATGAAAATGGAAACCCTACAGAGGTGAAAATAAACGAAAGTTTTTTGGGCTTCCATGCAGTCACAGACCAAACTGCTGCAGGTCTAGAAAGAGAAATTCTCGAATCGATGGAGAGAAAGGGGATACTACTTGGGAAGTGCCGCGGACAAGGATATGACGGGGCTAGCAATATGAGTGGCGTCTACTCCGGTGTACAAAAACGCATAAGGGATAAAGAGCCCAACGCAGTGTACATTCATTGTGCTGCGCACAATTTAAACCTTGTACTCAATGACGCATGCCAAAATATACCTGAGATAAAAGACTTCTACGACACTGTTGAAAGGCTATATGTATTCTTTAGTGGAAGCATCAAACGATGGGAGCTTTTGGAAACACACCTCTCAGTGCCCAAGGCTGGCCAGCCTACACTGAAGAGACTATGCCCGACACGATGGGCATCAAGACAAGACGCCGTCCAATCATTGCGGTTCCGTTATGCTGACATTATGCAAGCGCTAACTAAGATAGACTTGCTCTCCAAAAAAAGCGAGGAACGTGCCGAGGCGACTGGCTTGAAAAAGGCCATGGAGAGCTTTGAGTTTGTTTTAATGACTGTAATACAGGGCAAGGTCCTTGAAACAGTCAACATTGTGTCCCAAGCTCTCCAGCGCAAAGACGTGGACCTCTTACAGGCGACAGCAATGCTTGGTAACGCAACCGATACACTTGCCCAACTCCGAGGAGAGTTTGATGGCTTAAAAGCGCAAGCGCAAGACCTGGCATCCTCATGGGGTGTCCACAGTCTCTTCAAAGACAGACGCGCAAGGCGCACAAAGAGGCACTTTTCAGAGCTTTGCGAGGACCAGCGGCTCCAAGACCCAGGGGAGCATTTTAGAGTGGCGGTATTTTACGCAAATATCGATATTGTCGTTGCCCAACTCAAAAATCGATTTGTTGGAATGAGCGAAGTTGCACAGCGATTTTCTTTTCTGCTTCCCCGCGAACTTTTGCGCGCAACAGACAAGGATTTGTCTGAGTCCGCAAGTGCTTTATCAGGCCAGTATAAAGACGACCTGTCAGCCGAGTTTGCTTTCCAGATCCTGTCCCTCCGTAATGCTCTTAGGCCTACCATAAAGAAAATTGAGCGTGGAACAATCAAAGACCTTGCACAAACCCTGCTCATTGAAAATCAGTCCATTTTGCCAAGTATCCCCGATGTTGCCACAGCACTGAAATTGTTTTTAACTATACCCGTGACTGTTGCCAGTGCTGAGAGATCTTTCTCAAAACTTAAATTAATAAAGACATATTTGAGGAGCACAATGTCGCAAGAGAGACTGTCTGGGTTAGCAGTCCTTAGTATTGAGAGCCGACGCGCGCGCAGTATAGATTTAAAGACTGTTATACAGGACTTTGCGCAGAAGAATGCCAGGAGACGCGCTCGTATAAAATAATAGGCCTACAAAGCAGCTCCTGATTGCATCCTCTATGTAGCCTATAGGATGTGTTTTATTTGTTTGTTTTTTGTAGGCTACTTTTCTTTTATACAGAATGTTATATATATGTGAACCGTTCCGTTGTGTGAACTCCAATGATGATAGGCTATAACGTTCTACAATATACCTTCATGTTACAAAAAATACACAGCCACTTGTTTGTATTTGTCAATGATGTTTAAATCAGATGTATATTATTATACAGTTCCTACTGACCTTACTGTTTAAATCAGATGTATATTATACAGAAAGTTCCTACTGACCCTACTGTTTAAATCAGATGTATCTTTATACAGAAAGTTCCTACTGACCCTATACTGTTTAAATCAGATGTATCTTTATACAGAAAGTTCCTACTGACCTATACTGTTTACAAAAGATGCCTGAAAAAATAAACATTTAAAAAAGTTGCCGCGATGTCTATCCCATGTCACTCTATTATTGATTTAGGGGAGGGGCCCCATTGTCCGACCTGCGGGGGAGCCCCGAAATATTGCGCAACGCCACTGGGTCCTACAGCATATTATTCAAAAATAGCATGATAGGTCCACTTTTTAAAACACTCAAAGAGATACAATAATTTCCAATTCGAACATTCACAGTACAGCAACTTTTTCGCAAGTAGAAATCCATCCTGTTAAACATTCTGTGGTCAGGTTCTGTTCCCTCTGCATATCAAGCAGTGGCTCCCCTCGAACAGTTTTGATGAAACACTACAATCATCTGGCTTTCATGTTAAACACCTTTGCAACCAGGGTGAACTTAGAATTCTTCTCAGCTCTCTTCAATTATTCATTGACTGTGCTTGGATCTAAAAGTCATTGATTGTGATAAAAGGACTGTTTTGAACATTTAGTGAGCTTTATCCCAAGTGTTAAAATATTCTCCCCGATAATTTTTCATTCATCATAAATCATAAACAATCTTTATTGCTCAATTGTATTAAGTTATAAAGCCGTGACCCAATAGCTCACACACCATAGTGCTGTTTTGCAGGAATAAAATGAGTTCTCCCTGGAATTGGAAATGAATCTTTAAGAGACGAGAATAGAGGGAATACAGTATGCACCACACACCAGGTGGTACAGTAGAAGGAAGGAGAATGGTGATATGCACTGCAGACAAGCAACTCTGTGATTTTCTATCTGTAGTTATAAATCAGCACATGAATTAAATATAAATGTTTCACTGATTCTCTTACAAGGATGTTTTTACTCCACAGGGACGGTTTTTAAAGTCAGCATCGGCTCACTTCTCACTCCTTTCATAGCTGCCAAGCACCCTAACACCTGTCAGTAAAGAATTGCAATCGATATAGTTTCACAAACAAACAGCTTCAGCCTTTCTTATCACACATTCTGTAGGTGTAAAATGACAGTTTATCTAAAATATAGAAACACTGTACTCCACTGCAACACAAATGTATCTGGCAAAGCAAGCGAGCGTGACATTAGGTGGCCCTGGCTTGCATTGTAATTCAGGATAAATCAAAAATGATAAATCTGCCTTGAATGATTTTAAAGCAAAGCACAGCAAAATATTATAAAGGGTGCAAAATGGGACAACACACACATGTTGACCGTGAGGTATTGCTTTCTTCTAATAGTGCACTCTTATCTCACACAGAGATGAAATAAGCCTGGTCATGTGGGGGCTGCTTTTACATTTGAAAAGCTGTGTTTGTTGTTAGAGAAACCATGTAGAATAAAGCCTTTGCTAAAGGTGTGGATATAATACAGGGTGCTGAACAGACATGGCTGTGAAGCAGGTGCATTTACTTATGCAAGGGGATTGTAATTGCGATGGGTTTTGGAGACAGGGTAGAGAATACAGCAATCTAAGCAGGTGAATTGGCAGCTTTGCCATGGCTGTGCTGAGCAGACTGCTAAATAAAGTTTTCTGTTGTCCAGAGAAAGAGATGAGACCGTGGAAAGGGGAGAGAGAGAGAGAGAGAGAGGGAGGAGAGAGAGATGGGAGAAGGGACACTGAGGAGGAGCAAGGGCAACAAGAGGAAGGGAGCGAAGGAGATAGAGGGACAGGGAGGTAGGGAGAGGAGCGACACCGAGGGAAGATAGACGGCAAGCAAGGAGGAGTGACGACAATAGAGGGTAAGGGAGGGGGGAGTGTGAGAGGAGCACCTTAGAAAATCAAGCAGCCAGTCTATTCCCAGGAGAGGCAACAAGGCTGGCTGTGGCTGAATGATCCAGTGCTGTGCTGCACTTTGTGAAAGGGGCCAATAACAGGCTGAGTAATGGGATTGTGCCACTGCAGATTGTGTGCGAACAGGTCGGGTCCTTGGGTGTTCCCACACGTCAGGTTAGCACTGGCCTGAATAGGACCGGACTGAACGAGAGCCAGGCCTGCCTGTTGTGCTCAAAGTCTATCGGCTCACCATTTTGGTGTTAAAGGATAAGGCCTGGGCTATTCTTTATTTTTTTTAACGTTAACAAACCCTCAGGAAAAGATCATGAGCGGATCATAATGCCAAATATGACCAAGTATTATTATAATGTGACCCACAGTATATTAATTTCAATCTTAGCATTATAATAACAAAGTCAACCGCTTGCTCTTACTAATACATGTTTGAATACAACTATCACCATTTTTTAAAAAGGAAATCAAATTATATACTTTTGACGAAAAAAAATCTATTATCAAACCTAACACATTTGACTGTGTGGGGAACCTAGAGGATACGTAAGGAAGCTGTTCCCACTATGGGACAACACTGTTAATTGTATAATGACATGTTATGTGTCCCTCACATCTTTAACAATCTGTTAAGATTTGAAATGTCTTTAGCCTCAAGCTAAGCCAACAACGGACTTCCACTTTGTTGTAATGTTCCTCCTTTAACGCCATGCCTACTTTATGATCTTTTCATCTTGGGTATTGAATCCAACGTGATTTGTGAGTTGAGATATTTCTGTCACACATAATGTGAATTTTGATTTTGAACAACTTGTTACAGATCTTTTTTCCCGTGATGTGACGGATGTGCAATAAATGGTAATTACCTTTGGGAAATATCAGAATCTCAGGTCCTGTCTGTTTCTGTGTATGTCAACCTGTCTAAAGGGATCAGATCATCTTCTGAAGAGAGTCAATGGGCTCCATAGTGATGTGTGGTTTAGTTACTGTAGTTCACACAATGTCAGTCTGGATTAGACGCACCACAGCTCAACACCCAACACCTCGCTTTGAAGCCCTCTTGATCCACATCCTGCCGGTGCTTTAGCTCACATTTAGCATGTCCCATTGCATTAGCCTCACTCTGTCCCTCACCTTGTGGCTCTGCTCAAGCTGCTGCTGGCCAGCCATTTCCATTTCCTCATTGCTTCTTTGATGTCATCACATCAGCTGCTCCTGCTCGTATGTGGGCATGTGTGCAAATGCAAGAGCCTGTGTCAGAGTGCAGCACTTAATTGTACCAATGTGATTTAGCAATGCATACCGCTTTAATCTGTGGCTTCATTTCGTAGTTTAAGGCGTTACTAATGCTCGGCTCAAAGCACGGATGAAAATGCTGGCGTACAAACCGCCTAAAAAAAAGAGCTTTTTGCCAAATGTATAGCTGTGTGACATTTATACACCAACATAAAATGCATTCACGGGTCCAGATAATGAGTCAGAGGCATTTCAAAATGTGTTTTTTTGTTGACAAACGTTACCAGTGTTGATTTAAGATTCAAATAAACTTCCCACTTGCTGCCCATGCTACACTGACTCTATAATTCATTGGCGAGTCACCAAAATCATGATTACTGCTTGTGTTTAGCTTTTCTTGCTGTGTAACAATCGTCTTGTAGAATTAATCTCTGCCTTTTTTATATTAATTATTACAGAAAGCACTACAACTGTTTTTAAAACCACACCATTTTCCTGTGGTGCATCCGACATCTCATTACTCTGGATTAACTACTCACAAATGCCACCGATGACAGCATTGAGGGGGCTGCAGATGAAGGTTCATTCATACCCTGTGCCTCTCTGTGCTTTCCTGCCCTGCTCAGGCACTGAAGGCTGAGCTGTGTGAGTGAACAAAAGAGTTGAACTGGCTGCAACTCAAACCTTATTTTGACTTGACCTTGAGCGTGAATGTGTTTTATTCGCCTTGATTTATTTTTCCGTTTTCATTTCGAAGCAATTCATTTAAAGGTTGCTTTCTTTGCGGTTAATATTCTATTCTACCAAACAAATGAAATTGAATATGCAAGTGGGAGGACTGAGTCAGATGAGATTTTGTTGAATACAGAATAGTTGAGAACACATTAAGTTAACCGATCAATTTAATGGGGTCCTATTATACCTTTTGAGTTTTCCCTTTGCTCCAGTGTGTTATTTAGGTTTTTTGTACATCTGCAAAGGCTAAAATCCCAAAGTTCCCTCCATAGGGAGTTTCTCTTCCACACTCGCTCCCATGCCTGAAAAGCCTCAATTAGACTCCTTTGTTTACATCCGTAACATAATGACATCATTATATAACATTTGCACTTCTATTCCCTAGTGCTCCAACACATTGTATGTGATAGGCTAATATTGAACTTCAATTTTCCAGACACGTAGCACATAGTGTGTAAGAATGGCTGTATAGTGGAGACAGGTGTCAAGTCTAGCAAAATGACTTCCACTGGACAGCATAGAGATAAGACACGGGAATACAGGATCTCTGTTGAAAGTCACACAACTTTCTGAAATGAGTTCTGTTTAATTAAAAGCATACTTTTACATCAAATCAGAATCAAGGCGAAAAATATAGTATATCATTTAGAATAGTATATTTTATATACCGCAGTTGACTGCTACTGTTCTAAAGGAGGTGTGACTCCAGCAGCCGGAGTCACTAATTAGACAAGTAGGTGGATACATTTCATGATGGCCAGAGAAAGATGTGGCTAAGCCCTGTGTTCCCCTGTAATCCTCCCATTGCGCTGCCCATTATGACTCAGCCCCAATCCGTTATACAGAAAGTCATCACTTCTCTCCAGCCACAGCGGGCCAGACGGGCCAGGTGCCCCAGGCTGCCTGACACCGGCCCTGTCTCTGGTGACCAAAGTCGCCTTCAGCACAGAGCTGAAGTTTCCTCCTCTCAGGTTGAAGAGGGCTGGAGGAAACGCCATTTAGTTCCCCTTCTTTAAAGATAAGATAAGGCTAACGACTGTAATAGCTCCTCAGGGAAATAGATACTCAGGATAATAGAGATACACTGTTCCTATCAGTCCAGGCATATTGGACAGAGCAAAGGTTTTTGGCTGCTGGGAAAAATCACTGATGAGCTCTGCTTTGCATTACAAGTCACACTAATGACTGTGATTTATCAACACTTATCCAAAATAGCAAGGTAATAGCCCCCCCTAATCCTTTAGCTTTTTGTTCCTTACCATCACTCATCTCTACTGCTTGTTGAAGGACAAAATGTAAAAGAAAAAGAAAATCCAAGACAAATGATGAAACTTCAGAGTGATATTGAGGGGGTGTGTGTAAGTGATTTTTCTTATTTTTTCAGTCCAAAACTTCTGTGGTCTTTTTGTTCTTTCTCTTCATGAATCTTTCATAGCGAACAAGGTTCATCCAGCAAAGTCAAACTCTTCCCAACAATTTTGTGCAGAGATTCTCAGGGACATAAGTAAAAAACCCAAGACGAAAGGATAACCCTCTGAATGCCAAAGGGCTGTGAGTGCAACATGACCCTGGGAGGGTTTGTACTCTTTTAAAAGGTCGTTTGAAGCACTTGTCTCAGGTGGCTTTAGACTGAAGTACAGTAATTGTCAGCCCCCTCTCCGCATTACAGTTTGAAGGCACAAGGAGACTTCACTTGAGTCAGACAATGCTCTTGGGGTCATGTTTTTGACTCTTGATAAAAAATGAGTCTGCTGAATAGTATCAAATAACACCAGTGGAAATCATTACTCACACCCTGCTTGTTATGTATTTCTAAATGGCAACCACACCAGAGGCGATATCCAGTCAAAGTTGTAATGGTTGTAATGGCTATCTATCTATCTATCTATCTATCTATCTATCTATCTATCTATCTATCTATCTATCTATCTATCTATCTATCTATCTATCTATCTATCTATCTATCTATCTATCTATCTATCTATCTATCTATCCATCCATCCATCCATCCATCCATCTATTCATCTGTCCATCTATGCATCTATCCATCCATCCATCCATCCATCTATCCATCCATCTATCCATCTATCCATCCATCCATCTATCCATCCATCCATCCATCAATCCATCTATCCATCTATCTATCCATCCATCTATTCATCTATCCATCTATCCATCCATCCATCCATCCATCCATATATCCATCTATCCATCCATCCATCTATCCATCCATCCATCTATCTATCCATCCATCCATCTATCTATCTATCTATCTATCTATCTATCTATCTATCTATCTATCTATCTATCNTAATCAATTACAATAATCCACAGCTCCTCTCTCTGCTCCAGAGGATTTATAAAGAATATATCCCACTTACAAATGTAGAAACATGTACTTGACCATAGTGGACACACTATGGTCAAGTACATGTTTCTACATTTGTAAGTGGGATATATTCTTTATAAATCCTCTGGAGCAGAGAGAGGAGCTGTGGATTATTGTAATTGATTAATGCATCAGTGTTTCTTAGGGTCAGAAACAAAACGCTAAACTCACAACTTAAAATGAAAGCGTTTAGTTTATTTAATAAAAGAGAACATGTTCAATGTGAAAAGTGATAGTAGATATAGATATGTATATATATATTTTTTTTTTAAACACCTTGAATTTCAGGGGGGGCCGCGGGGCTCCGTTGGCGGGGCACAGCACCCCTCCAAGACAATGGTAGGGGAAACACTGCAAGCATTTACCAGTTTCTTGGATGGCTCGTGTAACTAATTATTTCCAGCTATGGCGCAATTTCTTCTAGCTAGTGGGCCTTCTTTGAATGAACACAGACAAAACCCATCAGGAGGTGTCTGTGTTTGAGTCAGAGGCGGGTCAGTCAAACATTAACCCAACCCTGCCACAGTGGGACTCTGTTCCGCAAAACAAGCACTACAGTGGGAAGATTATCTCTGAAAGAGGAGCCCAGCTAATGTTTCTCGGTATCATTGGCGTACCTATATAGCTAATAACACGGACGGTGCTGGTCAAGTCAACATGCAAGTGTAGGAGGAAACAATGCTCCTTAACAATACATAAATCAGTGACATGTACAAGTCAGACATTGTTCAATTAAGCTTTTTGCTGACTGTATAGATAAAGGCACCTGGTTAACATGAACAGAAAAGGGAGCATTGAGGGTAACCGAGTGTACGTGTGTCATGTGTTGATAATAAAAATGGATGACACAGACTCAATCATCTGACCCCCTTTACCACAATAAACAGGCTGTTGCTGCAGCACAGCCATGCATACCCACTGTCTTCTCTGTCTGTCTTTCATACACAAAGAACAATAAACAATTCTAAATATGTAGGCCAATGTGTTACATAATGTTGAAAGACAACACTACTTGCTAACAATGTGTGAATAAGCAAAATAAAATGGTAATTTTGTTGGATTTCTAGCATTTCATAGCAATATTTAAGGTAAGTAAAGAATACAAAAATACATGACATAGGCAACACGTTGTTGTAGGTAACTGTCACATCCCCAATAAGAGACAACCTAGACAGACTTAGTTAATACATTTTTTAGAGCTTTTTACATGTTCATAGCAAATGTGTTTGTTGACACTGAATATGGCAATCCCAAGATAAAAAAAAAAGGCCACCTCACATGTATTCCAAAGGAGGATAATTGATCATTAAAAGAGCAAACATTTCCTGCAATGTGTTGTTCCCACAAGGCAAGATTTAATAGCGCTAAAGGCTTTATGGCCTCTAGTCGGGGTAATTGGGCATTAAAGTCATGTTTAATCTAAGGATTTCAATTGGTGTTGAAATCCTAATCCACTGTAACCTGTTCCCAAAACCAAGGGTTTGACTGAGGTCTACTCCCAATGTATTTACTACTTATCTGTTGAAAACACACACATACACACAACTGGACACTCCTCTCTCTGTGGCTAGCTAGTCAGGTTTCAAAGCAACCTGATACACACTCTTGTGTTGTTCTGCTGCTGCTTCACACACACACCCTGACAGACCGGTTAGACGAGAGAGAGAAAGACAGACACATGATTGGATATCCAGAAATAAATTAATCTAATTCAGCTATGATCATGCCCGAGCAAGCACAGGATGTTAGCCATTATCAACACTTAACAATGTTAACAACACATGCTCGCTCTGTGATGTATTTAACACCACACTTATGCTATACGTTCACACCGGACGCGATGCGAATATTCGCTTCGCTCTAATCGCTCAAGTTTCACCGCGGCTTGCAGTTTGTTTTATCGCGTCATTCAAAACAGACATACCGTTGACGCGCCGCGCCGCACCGTTGACGGACAGTTGAGGTTGTTTACACTTCCATGCAAGATCGTTTTGGTTATTTCTGTCGTTGACTATGGAGGATATAACAACTATTGCTGCTTTGTACCTTCTGTGGAAGTCCTACAAACGTAGCAACAAACGCCGCTCTGTCTGGGTTCAATGTAATCAAGCGTCGCACACAATTTGGTGAATATCATTGTTTAATCAAGGAACTGCGCCTGGATGACTGCCGTTTCCAGCGGTACTTTAGGATGACCTGTGTCCAGTTTGATGATCTTCTAGCTCGGGTTGGTGTCAGGATTTCCCGGATGGACACAAACTACAGGCGTTCCCTCTCAGCTGCGGAGCGCCTGTCAATATGTCTCAGGTAAGTAAGGATCAACAGCAGGACGTCAGAGGGACGTCAGAGGGAATCCCAACGCTGATTGGCTTCTGCGAGAACGCGTCATGTGAAAAAATTGAACTCTCGCGTTTGACGCGGCGCCCTTCAATCGCCTCAATCGCGTGATTCGCGCCGCGTCCACCGCTTCATGCGTGCCGCCGGAGCGAATTCGCATCTGATCGCGTCTCTGCATTGACTTTACATGTAATCGCGCCGCCCCCAAATGTTGCATTGCGTCAGGTCTGAACGTAGCATAAGATGCGTTGATGGCTGCATCGTTACCAAACCTGTGAAGTTTTGGGGCGTTTGGAGCAGTTTCACTGAAGTTATGAGAAAACTGTGTTTCATTACATTACTCTCTCTTCTCTCTCTCTTCTCTCCCTCTTCTCTCTCTCTCTCTCTTCGGCATATGATGATGACACCCCATAATTGACGTAGAGCTGTTGAGGGCAGGACCATTAACCTTTATCTGAAGTCTGCTGCTCTGAGCATGTCAGTTGGAGCGATGACATCATCGTGTTCCATGACACAGGTGTTTATATTTGAGCTAACCAGGGTTAGGGTTAGGGTTAGGGTTAGGGTTAGTCCAGAGATCAAAGGTTTGCATTGTTCTGAATGAGAGATAAACCTCTTACATGTGAACGTTTTGTGGAAGAACCGTTTCACTGTTTTTTTCCAAGTTGTACAGAGGTAATTTTGGGTAACATTAAAGTCCGACTATAAAGGAGTGCCGTCTTCGGCGTGTGGAAATCAATTTGACGGTTTTTCCGGTGTAATAATTGGGCTTTGATGTATTTTAATGTGAAGTCTATGAGTTGAAGGAACTGTACGAAGTGCAAAACTTTTAAAGTGT
>NW_011335522.1:74486-89521 GCF_000735185.1 Notothenia coriiceps | reverse complement strand
GAGCTACGGCCGGGCCGTTTCAGCCACAGTCTATCTGCAGTAACGTTAGAAGTCTACGTCTATCTTTGCTGCCTTCGCGGAACAATGACGTTATTTTAGTAGTTTTGCCCTCTCCATGTTCGGCTTTCGCTCTCATTTTGCTTTTCTGAGCACCGCTTGGGTAGTGACGCTCCATTTTTCATCGTTTACCCGGCATACTGGCGAACTATAGAACGTTATTTATTTATGAGCAATGCTTCCCGCTTTTGTTTTGAACGCTTGCCCAGCCTGCCAATGAACGTTAGTTTATTCAGGCGGCTAGCCCTATCCGCGAGGTCGCAAATAATTATATGATACACATGTTGTACTACTACAGGCAGCGTACACATGACGGGGACGGGGTGCCTAGCAACATAGCAGGGAGGGGGGGGGGGGCCCCGCCCTCTGCGCCCTGTTCCCGCGTTACGAAATCTAAGAGGATAGCCTACAGTGGGGGCGGGGCCCCCTAAGGTCCGGGGCTCCCCCGCACTGCGGGGGGTGCGGGGGCCTCCGCTACGCCACTGGCATAGATCACATGTCCACACCTCGTGATAACCCCAACTGCAGCGGAATGCATTTGGGTTTAAGATTTTGCAAGCAAGATTTCTTTCCATGAAATGCATTTTCTAGTTAAGTTGTTGTTTTACACTGACATGAATGTGTTGTCAATCAGCTATGACTTCTACCCTGCAGGCTCCTGGATTAATGTGCATCTTTAAAACATCTATGCTTCCATGTTTTTCTAACCTTAAGTTACCCTGTTTGGTTGTTGCAGTCTGGCAGTAGCGGATATGCTGGTGAGTGTCTCCAACGCCTGGGAGACCATCATCATTTACCTCCTAAACAACAGACAGCTGGTAGTGGAGGATCACTTCATCCGGCAGATGGACAATGTGTTTGACTCCCTGATCTGCATCTCTGTGGTGGCCTCAATGTGCAGCCTACTGGCCATCGCTGTGGACAGGTAATGATGGACAGAAACCAGCCCTTTTATTTCATGAATAACACAAAAGAGACAGTTTGCGTAATTACTTTGCTCTGCTTACACTTTCTTCTTTAGTTAAGCTAATAAATATATTTTATAAGCAAGTCAGTGGATCTCTTTTTGGATATTCCAGTCATTAACATTTTATGAGCTCAACTCTTGTAAATCAACAACCTCTCTCTAATGTCTGCCCAATATGTAGCTACTGATCCTGTTATTGGAGTTTATGGATTAAAAGTCAGAATATCCTAACTAGATGGAACTGCAGTACCCAATTCCTGGAGTAGCTCTTTAAGGCCCCGTTTACATGGAGACGGTTCAGGTTGTATCTGGTACTTTTTTCTATCGTATAGAACAGGGGTCGGCAACAGGCGGACCGCAGTCCGGATCCGGACCCAGACGCCGACCTATACGGACCTATAATCAATACATTAATAGGGGATTTCAATTTTGACGGGGCGATTCTATTTTAACCGCCGCCGACAGTGGGCGAAAGAGACGAGTGAGCGATACAGGGAGAGAAACACAGAAGAAGAGACGAGAGCGTGGCAGAGGGAAGCGGAGAGGAAAGTGAGTGAAGAGAATAATTAGCGATACAGGGAGAGAAGACGGAGAGGAGAGTGAACAGGCGTGTTAGCGGCAGACAGGGAGAGACAAATAATGGCGCTCTCCAAGAAGAGGAAAGTGGACAGTGAGAACAGAGCTTTTAACCCTGAGTGGACGGACTCATTCATGTTCATGCTGCCCACTGGGAGCACAGAACCAGTGTGTCTCATTTGTGGTGCTCACTAAAAGTGCCAAAACGCCACTATGAGACAAAACACAAAGTGTTTGATCAAACATTCCCCCTCAAGTCAGAACTGAGGTCACAACAAATAATCAGTCTCAGAGCCCAATATGATCAGTCCACCAGGATCAACATTAAAACTAAATATCGTTCCAGCGCAGACTAACCGAGGCTAACCAATGAGCACCTGCATGTGCATGGGCCCTGACACCATTTCAGCCCAGATTTAAACTCCTAGCAGGACAAGCTCGAGCTCAATTCTTGCACTGAACAAAACAAAGTGAGAGAGGGACTGCAATATAAGAGGGAAAGAAAGAGAAACTTTAAAACTGTTCAATTGTTATGATGTGTAAATACTGATATTGTTCTGTAATCGTCTGAAACTGTTAAGTCATGATGTGAAACGGTTAACAAAGAAAAAGGGAAACTCAAGCTGCTGCTACACTTTATTTTATTTATCTAAAATCAAGCGCTTTTAAGATGCACATATTTTCAAAAGCTATTTTCCCTATTTTATTTTTAAATGCAGCCTGAGAGGAACATTACACATATCCACAGTATTTACTGTATATCTGTAGAGTTAAATGTTAATTGACAATAAATATTGTTGTTTTTGAATTGTACTTTCTTTATTTGATTGGCAGTCAGTTGGTGATTACATGCAGACGTCAAAAAAGCTACAGGCTACTTCAATATATATCAAACTAATTCATAAAGCAACTTAGACATTTTGAAGTTCAGGAACTTTGCATGGGGAGATTTTCTCTAACTGGACCTCGTTGAATTTTAGTTGCATACCCCTGCTCTACAGGAATCCATTAAACTTACATTGCACATCAATGCTTAAACATACATTAATAAGTCATGGGGTTTTCTATTTTCCTTGGTTTTAGTGAAAGATTTTAAATAACCTCCATTTGTTAAAATATATATCTGCTTTTCAAATCTTCCTAGTCAACAAGCTTTTTGGAGATCAGTTTATCGAGCATTACGTTAGGCATTGTTTTTGAGTCTTTAAGTCGTCAAATTGCATCTGACCAACTCATAACTTGAGCATGTTTGACAAACCCTGTGTTTGATACACGCTGTAGATAAAAACACACTTCTGTTGTATCTCCGTCTTGCACTTCAAAGAATTACAGTCTCTCCAAACGTTCAAATGTGTTCATTAGTTGCTCCATTAGGTTGGTTTGCATTTAAAGTCATAGAATAACGCACTGTTATGGACGATTTCTGCAACACTGTTGGTTTATTTTGAGCAAGTAGCATTTGGACAATCTTGTTTTTTCTATCCATGACAAACTGTAACCCTCACCATCTTAACAAAAAGTGTGAATGGATGAAAAGACAGTGTCAAAGCTCCGGATAGCTGGCACCAAATATGTCTTATATAATGGTAGTCAATATCTTGAGGTGATTTGCTTGATGTTGTTTATAAAGGAATACTTTTAGCTGCCATGATCAATGTGTTAAGTGAGGGTAATCTTATCTATTACACTTTTAAGAGCCTGCTGCACAGAATATAAAGAGGAAGTGCCACAGGATAGCACTTGAACTAACCTTTCAGTGACCTGTTTCCTCAACAAAAAAATCAACACAGCTGAACCAGTTTGGTTTCCAAATTCTGGTGGCAGTTTTGCAAAGGTATCAGCTAGGGAAGCTCCGATCGATCGGCCGATATTCACTCTTAATAGTTAGATCGGTGCTCTCTATAAAGGCCAATCAGGAGAGCCGATCAGATGACGTATAACACATGACACTTTTCTCTGTGCGTGGCAAAACAAGCTCGCCAAGATGGCTTCACCAGTCTGGAAGTTTTTTAAGGTGTCCGAAAAGACAGTAAAATAGTGGTATGCAACGTGTGTGAAGCAGAAATCCTGCAGCTCCACCCGCTGTGACGGACCGGTGAGCGGAGCAACACACACTAAGAGTTAGACCTAACACACTTAGCTAGTTTATCTACCTCTGGAACAAGCTAAACTAGCTATAAATATATGTATTCTTCACTGTCGGGTCACTCATTACTGGATCAGTGAGCTGCATGAGATACTGACAGGCTGTTAGGAGAGAGAGAGAGGGAGAGGCTCCGTTTATTCCTCCCGTGTTATTCTCCAAAGTTAATGTGAACTTGAATAATGTACTTAATTTGAATCTAATAATGATGTTGTTTGTGGAGGCGCATCATTTATTGAAAAATTATTTTGATATTTTCGATCCGTTACGATTATAAACTGAAGCAATATAAAAAAGAGCCCCATTAACTGAGTTTTAAACATCAGCATATATTACCGGTCATAGTCAAGTAATTACCGGCTAACGGAAACTCTGCTACTAAATTCACAAAACAACACTTTAAATGGAAGATCCCCGTAGCCCCCACCCACCCTGTGATCGGTATCGGCCGATTCTGATTCCGGTGACCGGCCCCAAAAACCCTGATCGGAGCATCCCTACCGAATACCAAACCTAATTTAAATGTTACGCATATATGAATACATTTACATTATTGTAATGTTAAGTAAATACTGTGGTTACACATGAATACAAAATCCACGTTACTTGTGATTTATTAAACATGTCATATTCATTTTAATGCTGACTTTCTTTGTCAATGTTTTTTCTGCTAACTTAGGGAGGAGTGATGCACTAACTTGATGTATTTTACAAATATACAGACCATAAATTGTACACAAGAGTATAAATGCAAACTGTCTATGAGTACTGCAGGAATGATTATGTTATTAGTGTACTTCTCCAAAAAATACGTTTTTTATTTATTTATTTAAACGGCCGCTAAAAGCCTAAAAAAACACACATTTTCATAAAATGTTACATGAGTAATTTTCCTTTTTTTCTTAGTTATGTCGATGCTTCTTTGTTGCTGCAGTTATACAATACTGAAGTGTCTTTGTTCATCTATTTTCACATTTAAAAGTATATAATTTTCCATGGAATCAACAGTTTATCACGCCTTTTTGGAGGTGTGAATTTGGTCATCCTCACCACAGGCATTGTGCCGGACAATAAAATGTATTACAATGATTATAATTGTATGTATGTCAGTGAAAGCTGTTGCATAATTGTTTGTGTAAACCAAACCCTATCATTTAAGGTATCCAAATAATAATTTCTATATATTACTGGAGTTTCTTGGCTTGAGTAGCCACTTGTGTTTGCAGGTTTTAGTAAAAGCTACACTACTACCTGTCCTGATAACATTAAAGAAAGTGTGTTGTTTACGGTGCACACTTTCTGTTATTGACCTTTCCTCTCTTTTCCACGTGTTCCTCCTCTACAGGTCAGTTAAAGCTGAAAATGAGTGCAGTCGGGGAAAACCCCCTGGACCCTGCCGCGTCAGAGTCACGCAAGAGGAAGGGCTCGCCATGCGACACGTCGGGGGAAAGGTACCGACATGTGTTTCTGTTCTGTGTGGAGCGTTATATTACCAGCGTTACATAACCAGGCATAAGCTACAGAACAACAAGTATCAGAGTATCAGCTCCCGCTCGATTGGTTGTTGGACTTTTTGTCCTTCCTGCTTTGATGGCAAATGGGGATTTTTTGCACCAGGACTAAATGAAAACAAACCTTATTAATTGCCAAGTAGATCATACAGAATGCAATCTATTAAAACAAACATAAATGAAATAGTGATACTTACTCTCTTTTACTTAAGTATCCCTACCATTGCAGGGCTTTTCAATCTGATGGAGATTCAGCTGGTGTGTGTGTGTGTGTGTGTGTGTGTGTGTGTGTGTGTGTGTGTGTGTGTGTGTGTGTGTGTGTGTGTGTGTGTGTGTGTGTGTGTGTGTGTGTGTCAGCCCAGTTAGCATTTCTGCAGCAAACACACACAGCTTCAGACCGGCGCATTCACACGCCTGTGTGTTCTGGCGGCAAATGCACTGACCTACTTTTGCTGTTGCCGTCGCACACACACACTCCCATACACACATTCCTGTTTCTCATGTTTACCACNGTCCAGTAATTACCGGCTAACGGAAACTCCGCTACTGAATTCACAAAACAAAATTTTAAATGGAAGATCCCCATAGCCCCCACCCACCCTATGATCGGATTGGCGATCGGCCGATTCTGATTCCGGTGATCGGCCCCAAAAACCCTGATCGGAGCATCCCTAGTATCAGCATGTGATCACAAGTATAAGCTTTTTGTTTGTTTAAATATGCATTACAGCTGAATCCAACTGCAGATCATCAGCTGATGAAGGCAACATTTAAAAAAAGAAACTGTAGAAAAACAAGTTTCGACCTAAATTTGAATGTCAGTGTTGCTGCTTGGGCGAACATAAAAAAAAAAAAAAAAGCAGCATCAGTGCAACAAATTCACTCTGATGCCCTAAGCACCAGTGTTATTTTTTTTAAAGATTTATATGAACGCAATATTTGGACATTTCCCAAGAAAATAGCCCATAGCAAACACAACCCACTCACTGCACTTAATAAACATTGATTGCTGCTGTTAGCGAACAAACAATCTCAATGTGGTGTTGATTTCCTCCCGGCACACTGTTGTTGTTTAAAAGCCATCCAGTTCACAGTTAAATATCCAAACATCCACACCCAGCTGGGAGGGAGGAAAAATGGGATAACGGGTCTTTGTCGGGTGTGATACATTCGCAATGGGGGCTTTAAGTTAAGGGAATGCATCGCTAAAGTAAACTATTCGAATTTAAGAAAAACTGAGATAATATAATTCTATTCCACCTTAAATACCAGCATTTAAGGTAGACTAAGAAGACATGGAAGTAGCCCAAGTCTTTTGAAATGAATATGTAATACTTTTTTATTTGATACAGTATTCAACTGAAGTCCTCAATCATGGGATTGTGTGTTTGTACTACGTCGATAAGATGACACATACATTAGTTCTGTGGTATGATAATCAGATGGCAGGAGGATGTACTCTATAGGCAAAACAACTGTGATTTGTACACAGTATGGCCTCCCGTTGACATGATGGGTTTAAAACCTGCTTCTTGTGGTTGACAGCATGACCTTTCAGTATCAAGAGATGTCATCTGAAGCTGAGAAACGTATCCCGTCAGCATCTCAAACATTGGCTTTTTAATACCAAATACACGCAAATATGTTTTTTTAGCATTCAGGGCAGTGTTTACAACGACACCTCAGTGATATATTGATTACACATGCTTTGGTTTAACCAGTGCATGACATTAAGGATTTTGGGAGATGGCCCTGTGGGCCATCTAAGCTAATTTACAGATGGCCCTGAGCCCAATAGAGATTGCCCTGAAAAATGCGAGCGGACGAAATGACACACGAAGGGTTTGGGGGGCCTCCCCCTAGAACATTTAGATTTTTGCAGGCCTTAGATGCTGTCTGGTGCATTCTATAGACTGAATTATAAGATGAACCAGCACAATATTATATTGTACAATTTCAATGTTATTCTTCATTTCACTTGTTTGTTTGTTCTTGTTTGTGTTTGCTCTCTTGCATGCCCTGCATAGCTATAAGAAATACTTAAGTTGTTGGTCAAGACACTTTCCATCTGATGAAGGCAAATGCCTTCCCAGATGTAAAAAAGTAGAAAACATTACATTCAGTTGTAACTGCCAAAACAAACATTATTTACACTATTATGGACCCTGTTAAAAATGTTTGTAATGTTATCTACTGTAAGTTGGTCGAACGAATGCCTCCTCATCCGGAAGCTGACCGAGCAGACCCGAGCAGCAGTCGAGAGGAGCCGAGTGCATCCACGAAGCACACAAAATGGCGACGTCAGAGTTCCCGTTAGCCGGCAAATCTAAAATCTCTTCGGTCAAAATAATTTCCCTTTAGCGCAATACCGCTTCAGTTGCACCACTTATGTGACAGACAAGAATAGTCAAATTCTAATGTCTAACACTTAATGTGGAGAAAGAGATGTGCTATATGGGTTGATTGTGCGTTGATCTGTTGGTAATGCCTCGGGGTTCCGGTGGGCATGTAAACAAATGCATAATGCTGCGCTATACTGTGTGGCCTCACCCAGTTGCATAGCGACGCTTATTGTTTAGGTGTCTTTTAATAAGCAGGTAGTCATATCATTAGCTAGAACTAGCTGGATCTGATCGATATGGACATAAACGCGAGTGAAGTCTAATCTGACGGAAGAGAGAGTCAGCTGCTGCTGACGAGTCGACACGCAGCTCTGCATGATCACATGCAGCGGTGAGCGGAACAAAACACACACTTCAGGTTAGAATATCACACGTAGCTATTTTAATTACCTCTCAAACTACCGTAACTAGTTATAGATATGTTTAGTTTTACTGTCGGGTCACTCATTACTGGATCCGCGAGCTGCATGATACTGGTATAATAGATTGCCCGATCGGGCAACCAGCAGGTGAGGCTTCATTGCCCGAGCTAAATACTAGATGGCCCCGGGCCATCGGGCAGTCCTTAATGTGAGCCCTGGGTTTAACATAATATTGCCATAAAGTTCAGTCTCAGGGGTCTTGAAAGGGTCATAACGAAAAGGATTTTCAGGATAAATTCGATTTTAATGCCTGAACCAATTATTGCTTTTCATAATCTTTTCAAAAAAGTGCTACTCGAATATGATTGCTTTATTGATACTGGGGTTTTCAGTCAAATACATCATTATCCTATTTCATTTTGTCAGAACTGAAAATAGCCTTGCAGACAGTACAGAGATTGTTCCAAGAAGTCATTTCCCGACCTCTTTCAAGTCCGCTCTGGGCTGAAATGACTTTCAGTTATCTCAATTTCAAAGGATCTTCAATGAAAGGCATTTAATATCAGTCCATCTGAATGTCTTCACACCGGACACATGTGCTCAGTCAGGACAATAGGGCTGAACATTATCTGAATGTTATAAAAATCGCAAAATGGACATATGCAAAACCAAAATCACATACTTGTTAAAGACGAAATATCTGCAAAAATACCATTCTGAATTAAGTATTAAAGTTCAGCCGGTCTACAAATGGTAGAGACTTAAGGAAAAAAAAAAAAAAATTAAAGATTTTTTCGGTTGCAGTAATGATCATTCCCTCCATTATCGTGACTCTTACCCAATTGCAATATCACTCAAAAGAATGGTAATTACATATGTATTTTAAATCTGCTCACTGACTCATTGGTCCTCTGCATGAGACTACCAGTTGACCACCTGAATGAGTAAATGGAAATCAAGTCGCCTCAGTGAACAGATCTACGATAACTGATCACCAAAAACCCCATCAGTAAAACTTCTTTTCGATACATCACTGAAGATATTTCATATATCTCATTCTACATTTGCATTCCTATTGAGCACATCAGGAACCGAGATAATAAGAACAGCACAGATAATGCTGCAGGAGCGTGACTGAACACCACCAGCAGCCACCCGAAACCACCTGAGACCTCTGGGCTTTTCTCTTGTTTCCCCCACACCCACACAGACACATACACACGACAGTGAACACAATAATGCCAGACATGCTACCTGTTGTTGTTTTTCAACCTGCTGCAGGCTTTACAATATTGAAAAAGATCAGAGGGCACAAAAGCTATTGAATAAAAGTCAAATACAAGGGGGTCTTTGACGTTATCTCAGTAAATAAACAGACTGAATTATAATTTCAAATGAGTGACAATTGGTAATAATCCGATTAATAAATCAAGCTTTCAAACGGAATAGGTTCATTTTAAAATTCCCAATCCTCAGGGGAATGAACTGTGGCGCACACTCTAAATCTAGGTCATATGTTTATGGTGTGTGACAGGCTAAAGGTGTGTTCAATCTTCCACAGCCATGATAACAAGGGGTTACCACTGAGGTGACTGATAATCTGGTTTATCATATATTCCCCTGACACTGGAAACCTGAAAGGCAGGTATATAAATAAACCCGGAGGGGGGCAGTGGATCCTGCGTGCATTCCTTGGTTTTCCACAGAAATTGACTGCTGGGAAATTTCGTGTAAAGAAAAACCTCTGCCACGCCAAATCCCGTTGAAAAAAACGTAAAATCAACGTGTCATATTCACCTTGAGGTGTGCGTTGATGTCGAAACATAGTGTACGGTATTTAACTCAACAAGACTACATTTCTGAGCAATTCGGCCACAAGTGATACACTATGGTTTACTGTGTTGCAATAAAAAAGCAAGTTGTATACTTGGTGCACTTTCGTAAGCACCGCTCTCCGAGGAATATCAGCGGAGAGGACTTTCGAGATAACACGCGAACATTATGTAAAAGTTCAATTTTCGTATAATTTAGGGCTCATTTGTGTATTATATATGCGCCGTATTAAAGAGGGGGTGTGACACATTCATGTTAACTGTTGAGTCATGTTTAAGCATTACAACCAACTGTCATAAGATAAGGAAACATTCAAATCACATGATGTAAAAGTTACAATTTCTTGCAATTTATGGCTCATTTGTGTATTATATTTACGCCGAATTATAGAGGAGGTGTTAACCCTTCATGTTGACTGTTAAATCATGTTTTATAGTGAATAAAAACTGTAGTATCCTATGGAAATATATAAATGTCAGTTGTTTTGACGGAGTTTGGCGTAACGTCCAAACAGCGCGTGCGTTCAACAGATTCTTACCTCTTTGATCTTAGCGCGTCTCTCCTTGGTTTCTGGGTCCAGAGGTTCGTGTCCAGTAGCTCCAGGGGGTCGGTGATACACAACAAAAGGTAAATTATTGACATCATTACCACCGTGACCCTTAGCCTCCTGAAGTTTCTTTTTGTCATTCAAAATGTCCTTCTTAATCTCGTCCGGTCGTTTCTGTAGAGTATCCTTGGCCTCTAGCAGAGCTTTTTCATGGTCGTTCTTGATTTTGGCCAGGACCCTCTCGCCGTTTCCAGCCGATCCCGGGTCGCTGCTGTCCGGACCGGTGCGGGTGTTGGTCTCCACCGCGGAGGAATGAAAGAAAACTCCACTGAGCAGCTTCGACGAGTCCGGTAGGAAGAAAATAGCCCCGAAACACAGGGTAATAAAAGCACTAAACACTAATAACAAGATGAATTTCTCTGTCAACCTGAAAGAGGTCGGGCTGGCAGACTTCCTATTCGGGGTCGCGGTAAAAGGCAGAAGAGTTGCAACTGGCATTTTCTCCTCTTCCTTTTTTTAACAACAAAAAATGAATTCAAACGCTCGGATAAGCGCACTTTCGGGTTATTCCGTTCACAAATCCATGTATAGGTGGTATACAACCGTGACAAATGGAGCACAACTGTGGTTAAATCCCTGGTAAAAAAGTTGAGGAGTGAGGCAGCTGCCCATACCGGAGACTCGCTGCAGACAAACCGAATCCACGATCTCACACAGGAAGCAACGGAGGATATGCGTGACTGACAGCCGAGAAGAGCCAATCCGTTTCGGCCCTGTGATTGGTTGGAACACAGGGGGCGTTTCTTACCAACGGCCGGGTATAAAGCTTCTGACAGCCGAGGAAACAGCTTTATGTTCCGCAAACAGTTCAACAGGAAGGACAGGAGACGATGGGGTTTTAACATTAAGTGTTTTCTACACACATTAAAATAACATAACCAACCTTTAGTTGCGTGGATGCTCAATTATGCCAATTCGATGAAAGAATACACATGTGTCATTATAATGAAACACGTTCTCACAATAACGACTTGGAAGGACTCTTGACTCTTGGAATAATGAATTACAGCCTATCTCAAAAGTATAAGAAACTTTCTCAAAAGATTGACTTTGAGTCTCAGAGTAATGAGTCTTTACAATAATGAGTAAGTATCTCCGAATAATGACCAAGTATCTTGAAAAAATGTGAACTTTATAAATAATGGGTTAGAGTCCAAATAATGACAAAAGCTGTCAAAAAAGGATGACTAACGCCTCAAAATAATGAGTTAGTTTCTCAAATGTATGAGTCAGTATCTAAAAATAATGATTGGTATCTCAAAAATAATTAGTTATATATCAAAATAAACAGTTAATATAAAGAAAGTAGTCAAATTATGTAAATTATTTTGTCCAATTCATGAAAAACTTTATCAAAATAATGAGGGGTGTATACCAAAATAATTAAAGACCTGAAAATGAGTTGGTTTATCAAAAACAATGGGTTAATATTTTTTTTTAAATGAGTTAGTATCTAAAAAACAACAACAATGGGAAGCTTTAATAAAGTGCCCTGCAAGGCCTTATCATACAAGTACATACATGTATCATTTATTGCAACTTTTTTATTAGTAAACAATGCATGAACAAGATTGTGGAGCAAAAGACAGTTTGTTGGGGATTTAATGTTTCCCCACAGCATGACATACCTCGTGGGCTTACCCTCTGACCGTGTCATGTGTCACTTGTGAAGAAATGGGGAATGTTTGGTAACTAATCACCAAGCATTTGATGTTGAAAAAGGGAGCCGCTAAACCCCGGCTAAAGCAGAGTTATAATATTTATCAACGAGTTGTTTTAACTCATGCATGTCCTGGTTTTCTTTTACTCACAATGATAAAGAAAAAAACACAATGCACAGTTGACTACCACTGAAGATGACATCTCCTTTCTTTTGAAGAAATAAGCATTCCTACTCTACAAAAACTCGAGATCTTGCCAAATATCAAATACAAGATCTGATTTATCTAAATATCCCTTCTTATTTCAAGAAATCTAACCAAGCAAATTTTCACTTATTCTTTCGGCAGATTTTTGTACGTATTTCAAGTGAAAACACCTTGTTTTCATTATTGTTTAACTTTTTTTTGGAGCAGCATTTTTTTTCCCAGTGTAGTTGAATAAACATTACATCCTCACATGTAATAATGGAAAGATTTATCCATATGTGTTCCGTATGGGAATATGAACCAGTGACCCTCCTGGTTTTCAAACCATCTCCACATGAATTTGGCTACTCCTGCCACCTCAGGGTAGTTGTTATTATTCGGCTTAACAATGCATTTGCACATGCATCAGTGCACCTGTACTTATTCTGATGAGATCGTTGATCTTTCCTAGTCTGTGTGCAAGAGTGCGATAAATGGCAATCATTTCAATTGTCTGAGCTGGTGACTAATAATGGTTTGAGGAACCAGTCAGTTATACGAATGAAACATGCAATTTATACTTCAATAGAGATTGGAATTAGTTCACAGCAAAGGGAGGAGAGAAAAACAAATCCATCTTGTTCCCTGCTATTACGGATTCTGATGAGTGCATGCTCCTGTTTTCAGACTGAATAAATCTTCTTCTCATGTGTCATTTGAATGTGTAAACATATTTCGTTGAGCATTTACATTAATATTCCATACATTAACGAGCACATCGTTTATTACAAATAGCTGCCATGGCTTTACAATTGATATTTGCAGCTATACAATACTCCTCACCTGCTGGAAAGGAACCGCAGTGATAGAAAGTCTAATCTGGGGATGACAGATGCGTGCTGCCATATTGAAATTGTAATTCTGGGATGACAACTTGTCTAAATGATGACACGCGCCCGCATGATTACTTTCTCACTCTGCGATTCATGCAGAAAATTAAATTCTTGGATGAAATGTATGGCATCTCAATTTTGAAATATGAGTCTCTTGTGGAAACAGTTTTGACAACCCGGCGTTCATTCTTGCGTCATTTCATCAAAGTTAGCTTTTTCACTGGGATTTGTTTTCAACCTGTTTATAATATATGCATCAAAAGGAACACCATTTCCCCGTGGGTTTTCTAGGCGGCGGAGAATAAATAATCCTTTGTTGTGATGCTGGTAAAACTTGTCGAGAGGTATTGGAGGCTGAACCCACTTTTAAAGATCACTCAAAGAAATCCCCTTTGCATACCCCTACACTCTAACATCTTTAATCCAGCGCTCCCTAGGAGGCATTTTAGATGATATCTTGGTTTCCGATACTATCTGCTCACGTCAGACTCTATGGTGCAATTAAAAGAAAGATATTGGACATTTTTGTCATCATAAACCATTATGACAGTGAGCAAACCCCAAGGGCAAACGCTCCACTAAATCCACTGATGTTGGAAGTCCCAGGTAATAAAAATCAAAATTATCAGTCACATCCATACTCGTGAAACTCTACTGAAAGTGAAAACTTCCTTCTATGTATGGTCGGTTTTAAATTCATAAGCTGCTCTGGATGTGGCTGTTCAAAGGAGATAAACACACGAAGGCTTCAAAGCTGTAGCAACAAGATGTCATTCTTATTAAGTTGCAATGAATTCTGGTCTTCTGAGGCGGCGTTGGTGTGAGAGTCCGTCTGTTTGCCTCCTCCGCCTCTGTGATTTATGAACAGTTTTTTGATGGATGGCAGCCACAGAAAGAAGAAGTCCTGACTCTTGGATTTTGAGGAAGTCAATCTAAAACTTGATGAATTTAAATAGCAGTGCTGGAAATTCAACATCAGGTCAGCAATGGAACTACTAACTGTTTAGAATAAATTAATAGAGACTTGAATAAAAGATATCTAAAAATGTTTGACATTGTATTTTTCTCCCCTGAGAGCAAAGTCCTGGAAGAATACATTGTAAAATGCAAAAGTCTAGTGCTATATGTTATCTAATAAACATCTAGGATTCAAATTCCATTTTGGGTATTCTTTTGTTTTTATAATCATATAAGTATAATTCGACATTGCTGTAAGTTATAATGATATATCATCCTTGAAAAAAAAAAAAGTATATCCAGGGCTTTCCCTATACACAAAACCCACAATGTCCATTTATTCTAAACTTGAATGCTTTATAGGATGTAAATAGTACTTTAAAGTTGCCATATTATGCTTTGGGGTTTTCCCTTTCCTTTGGTGTGTTATCCAGTATAGAGAGGCGAAGTCCCACCCTATCTTTCGATCCCGTTTGAATTGTGCCACGAATTACACATATGATGTTTGTCAATCTTCAAAAACTATTTCCATGTCAAAAAAGTATTGTCGCAAAACTGTTGAAATATAAGACTATGAAAAATACTCAACTAGAAAGACTACAAATCCCAGAGTCCCGGTCCCGCATGCTGGCTCTTACGGAACCGACTAACTCCCCTTGTGTGTATGTACAGCTCTCAACATGCCCAGACTTGGAATGATTTTCATCTCTTTTAATACTTTTCGCCTCATTCTGAAAGAAAGAAGTGAAATGTGCCAACGTGACGGCCATCTTGGTGTGTGGTGCGAGAAGGGAGATGTAGTTCATTGAGCGGTTTCACACAAACAAAGTGTTACTTCACAGTTTTACCACACATTTTTATTTTTTTAACTTTCAAAATT
>NW_011335522.1:62981-74438 GCF_000735185.1 Notothenia coriiceps | reverse complement strand
TAAAGAGGTCTTCTGATTTTTGTCGGATAAAAGAAGTCATGATATTTAATGTAGTGCTGTTGTGTGTGTTCTGAAAGTGAGTGTTTTAATTCCCTGAACTCCTGAACTCACATTCCAAGGCCATGTTTTGGTACAGGTAGCACAATCAGATATGAAATATGCAAAATTCCGCTAAAAGTTAAACAGCATCTGAAGATGACAGGTCTGCAAATCGGGAGGGGACGTGATAGATATGATGTTTGTGTGGCTTATTGTGGAGGTTCTTACTGGGGGCTGAGGATTGTGAAAGAAGATATTTGAATATGTGTGTTGAGAATGATCCCCAGCAGACTGATTGCTCAATGTCTGCAACATAACAATTAACGTCTATATTACATATTGATCGAAACAAAAAACAACAACAATCTCCCCACTGAATTTTCTGAAGGGAATACATTATGAAGTCTATTTATAGCTATTAAATATAAATAATTAAATATGCATTACCCTACATATTTAATGTTCCTTTCAGATTATTGAGTGTACCGCATATATTAAAAACGTACAGAAGAAAACCCTTTTTTTACTCTGTTTTGTTGTTAGTATTATCTGATTTTCTTTCTTATTTTTAGATTTTTCCTGTCCTGAATTGTTTGACTACGATCAGGTGAGCTAAGTTAACAGCAACTAGAGGTCGCATGGCTCAAAACATATTCGAGGATACGTGGGTTGGAGGACCACAGGGTATACATGACTCTGGCCATGTGTTTAATAAACGTCTTAAAACAGGCCACTTGTTATTTTGTTCCAGTAATGGTCCCTCTTTCTTTCAGCCTCTTGCAGCTCAAAATTAACATATTTTTCTTGCTCTTAGAATTTCAAAATAATTTGATTTCTGTCAGGGACGAGGGGAATAGATTGCAGGGGAGCTACAAGTCTCAACCCAATTAGTGACCTCGTTCGCTGAGCACACATCCCCCCCTCCCCCTCCTCCTCCTCTCTTCATCACACTTTCCATTCACTACCACTCTTTATACCCCTCTAACCTCCAAAGCCTGTCTTTTCTTCTCTGCTGGACTTTCTGTTCTCATACTTCTCTCCTGTTTCTCTCTTTTTCTTTTTCTGCACAAATGAGTCCATTCTGCCCGGGGGATGAGACCACGGTGGTTAAATCAGATTGGGGCGAGGTTATATTTGGATTGTGGCACGAGAGAGAGAGAGAGTGACAGAGAGAGAGGGAGGGAGAGACGAGCATCAAACAGCTGGGTGATGACTGCATGGCCTATTTTACATCGGCAAATTGGCTGAAAGTGGATTCCCATGGCACGCTGAGCTGACAATATTAGTCATATCACTTTAATAAAAACCTCAAACTCATTTGAAGCCGCCTGTCTAATTACCACATGGGTAAAACATTTGAAGAATGATGATAATAAATATTCATTGATGAGTGTACCCCTCAAATATCTTTGCTCCCAATGGTTTGACACGGCTTGCCCCTCACTTAGATCAACAGGAAGATTAGAGCAAATAAAGCCCGTTAAGTTAACCATTTAAATACACATGAATGAATGTTACTTCTGTGTGTGAGGGTCACCTATTCAAGCTTGTTTTCAGAATTTAGAGACTAAAAAAAGAGTCATTTTGATGTTATTTCTTTTTTTCAGTAGACCTGGCGGTGTTTCCTGGAAATTACAACATCACCTCGCCAAATTCCATGATTCATACTTCCTTAATGACATGAGGTTTGCTGACTCGTTAAGAAAATAACTATGGATGCCAGGAGGGGCCATGGTGTACTTGGTAGAACTGAGACCTGAGACCAGACTCAAGAGCAGATTTCAACTTCAAGCTAATGGAAAAAACACTGAAATGTTCCAATCAGACCAAAAGATCATATTAAAGAGGACATACAATGCTCATTTTCAGGTGTATATCAGTATGTAGTGTCTCTACTTTAAAGAGTCCTCTCCTGCTGATGTTCAGGTGTAGTATGTCTACTTTAAAGATTCCTCTCCTGCTGATGTTCAGGTGTGTATCAGTATGTAGTGTCTCTACTTTAAAGAGTCCTCTCCTGCTGATGTTCAGGTGTATATCAGTATGTAGTGTCTCTACTTTAAAGAGTCCTCTCCTGCTGATGTTCAGGTGTATATCAGTATGTAGTGTCTCTACTTTAAAGAGTCCTCTCCTGCTGATGTTCAGGTGTATATCAGTATGTAGTGTCTCTACTTTAAAGAGTCCTCTCCTGCTGATGTTCAGGTGTAGTATGTCTACTTTAAAGAGTCCTCTCCTGCTGGTTTTCAGGTGTATATCAGTATGTAGTGTCTCTACTGGGACATGTCTCCATGCTTTAATGTTCAAAAAGCTCTTCTCATACTGCCTGTGCTGCAGCACCTCTTTTCACCCTCTGTCTGAAACAAGAGCCCAGTCTGCTCTGATTGGTTAGCTGGCCGGCTCTGTTGTGATTGGTCAACAGCTTCGAGATGCACAAAAACCCTATGAGGCGAAGTCCCTCCCTTTCCGGGGGACCTCCATGGGACCTTCTTTCGGAAAAAGTATGTATTGAAGTCAAAAGTCTGTTCGGATTGTGCCACGAATTACACATATGATGTTTGTCAATTTAGAAGATAATTTTGCAAGTCAACAAAAAATTGTATGTGTCGTAAAACTGTGAAGTAACAGTTTTTTTGTGTGAAACCGCTCAATGAACTACATCTCCCTTCTCGCACCACACACNTGTGGGCCGTGTTTTTGTTTTACAAAAAATGGCGAAGCAAATTAAGTTGCATTCGTTTAAGATGTTGACGGGTTGGCCGAACTTTTTACCCCACAGTCAAGCAACTTAATTTGCTTCGCCATTTTTTGTAAAACAAAAACACGGCCCACACGAGTAAACGTGCAACTTAAGTATCAGGTTCCGACTGGTCACAACAATAATTAAATATCACTCTTAATACAACAAATAATTAACATTAATCTATTTTGGGGAACACATTTTGCCCCCCCTGTTTGCTGTCCTTATTTCTTTATGTTAAAAACTGCTTGCCACTGATGGCAAACAAAGGCCAAGAAGTGTTTGACATTTTTTATGAATGGTTGCCAATGGCAACCTGGCAACCGTTACTGTCGAGCCCTGTTTGCCATGAATAGGTGTCATGTAGATTAACCATTAGCTCCATATCATATGACTAATATAAGATATGACCTCAGAATACTGGTGTAGTACAACTACTACTAATGCTGCTGCTTCTGAAATACTGTAGTTACTCATTGTTTGAGTCAGCAATGTCTGGGAGTGGGTTACATGGGCCATTATGAACTTTCCTATAGCTAGTAGAGCTACCTTAAATGGCATTAATATCAGTTATTGATGCTTCCCCTGCTCTGCAGTGCGTCTTTTTAAAAACATTCCCTTAAGGCATGCCAGCGAGTTCTTTTTCAAAAGAATGACACAGATGGATGTGTGGATGGTAACCCCCAAGAAAGTTGCCTCAGAAATGGGCAATGAGGTGGATTGTCAGTGGAGAAGAGGCAGGCATGGTTGAGGCAGCAAAGCAGCATTTCTAAAACAGACAAATTTCTTTCCTATAATTGTTTGTAAAAATAAAGAATGTACCTGACGTACTATTGTCTCGGGTGCCCGCGATAACCATGGACATGTTACCATGGTTACAAGAAAACCTCTTGTCTGTGTGAGAAGCAGTTTTATTGCTGAAACTTCATCGGCCGAATAAACAGCCTGGGAAAGCTCCTGTGGCGCTAGGATTAACATTGTTTCCTGGAATGCTAAAAGACTGTATGTCGGACAGGGAGGAAGACGGATAAAGGAAGGAGGAGGGGGCTGTCCTAGTTACGCTTGTTCCCATGTACATATGCATCCATTTTGCACAGGGCAGTATTTAGGGTATATGCATTGTGGTAAATTCCTGCCTAAAGTCAGTGTTTCCCATACATAGACTAATGGACCACAGAAGCAGTTCAAATGCACAACAAATAGATCCAGCTGTTTGATAAGGCAGCATCTTAAATTGCTTTTTTACACAATGCTAACTGCTATATCAGCAAAAGGGGTTGGGGATCTACAAGAACCCTTGAGATGATTCCTGGAAGTCTATAGTCAAAAGACGAATAGTGACCTTTTAGGTCACTACAACATGTGGGGTTGATGTGCAGCTGCATTCACAGGAGAGTTCTAGGTTTCATTCATGTTTCTGAAGTGAATTCAGGGTCATGCTGAGCACACATACCACACATTATCTGGTTCTACGATGTTCTGCTTTTGTGATATTTAACCTTTGTTAAATAAAAATGCTTCAAGTTTTTTCTTTTGTAAGAAGTTGATTGCCATTTTTTACATTTAGAGTAAACCAACAGCCAAACAAATGCGAAAAATCTCAACTGCTAATGAGGACTCCAAGGTGTAAAAGAAAGGTTCAGAAAAAGTCTACTTCCAAGATTAACTTGTGGTGTCAGAATAATCATGATACTATTATAGGGTCAAAGGTAGAAAAGGAAGAGGCATTCACCATTTTAACAATTACAAGCTGAATCATGTTTAACTCAAACAAAGACAACATAAGGATCCTGGTAGAACACTTTTTTTTTACACAGCAGCTTCCCGTCACTAAAGCCTATTTCGAGACTGACATTAAACCATTTTAAAAAGCTTCTATCTTGGCCTGTGGGAAACTCTAATAAAAAGTTTTTATGCAGGAGAATTCTTCATCCCAAGGGAAAGGAGGAAGGGTTTGGGTAGGGGGGTCATGTTGAGTAGGGCCATGAAGAGTTTTGGTGTAAGAGGTCTCAACTCTACAATGGGATAAGGAAGAGCTATTGGTTTTCTGTCACATGGCAAACACACAGTCGCTGGTCGTTCCTCACACCCACAAACAGGGAACAAAAAGGTTCTCGATTCATTCAAGCTTGATTTATTCTACACGCGCTAACATTGGTAGCTAAGGGAGGTAATGGTACTCTAGAAACCGAGAGCTAGATCACTAAACATGGAGTTGAACCAACAACCTGAAGAGACTGGGCTTTCTTCACAAAAGCTCTTCATGTTATATATCTGCAATTTACAGTAATTTGGTATGTTTTCCGTCCACAGGGCAGATCGCATCAGTGCAGCTGAGGTGAGCAGGTTTGACAGGCAGCTGATGTGTTTAGTACACAGCAACCAAAGGACATCAGCTGGAGGACATCTCCCTTCTACACAACCAACTCAACAAGTTGTTCACCGCAGGGTCCATAGCCAGGACATAGTAGGGCTGTACCCGAATATTCGAATATTCGTTCGTTGGCCAACTATTCGGGTTTAAATTTCATTATTAGGATATTCGTTTTTTTATTTTTTTTCCAACAAATATATTTTTTTTCCCTAAATGTATGCTATCAATAAAGGTGAATTGCCATATTCTTATACTATATTTATACTTTTGAATTGCACTGTTAAAATGCGGAAATATATACAATCTCAGCCTGTGCTCCTGACATCGCGTTCACTCACAGTCACGAACGCAAACGGCACGCTTCACCTCGTTTCACACACCTGAACACAAAATGCCGAAGACTTCAGCTGTGTGGGACCATTTTAAAAATTGGACGACGGTAAGAAGAAAGCAGTGTGCCAAATATTCGACAAGAAACTGGCCTACCACGGTGGCACAACAACTCCGAAAAGTCACCTGGATGCTGTAAGTAGTAGCCTAGCTTAGCTGTTGTCAGATGTTTCGGATTCAGAGCGTGTTATGAAACCTTTAGGAGAAAAACATTTTATAAAAAAAATAATAATAATCTCTCCTCACCGAATATTCGCTGCTGATTACTACCGAATATCCGGAGCCCGAAAAATGGTATTCGGGACAGCCCTAGGACATAGATATCTACCAATGTAGTCAACAGAGGATATTATACAGTAGGGAGATTGCAATTCGATGCCAAGTCATATTGGGTTACAGCTGATGATTCTTTTCATTGTGTGTTGTCTATATCATATGAACAAACTGTGTCTTAAAGCTCAATATGAAGTCATTAAAATTGCTTGTTTTATCCAACAAACAGTCCAAAACCTAAGCATTGATAGATCACATAACACAATCAAGCAGCAAACACTCAGATGTAAAAAGATGGAATTACCGAATAATTAGGGACATTATACTGACACTTCCCAACCCTCTTCCTATGTAAATCGTATTAAATATCTTTGAAACTACCAGATGTCACAGTCAATAAACAAGGGCAACAAAATGGAATGCCATCAGTATTGAGTTCTAGTCTGTGAGCATGTTTCACAAGCAGACTGACAGCAGACAGCAGAGGCTTAATGTAATAACTGGGTTGGAAATCTAGGGACATTTCCCAAGAAACATTCCCTACATCTTCCAATTTTCCATGTGTCCAAAATCCTGAATTTGTACTGACTAATAAACAGTTGACAGACAAAGTGACTCCTGGAGGACAGCAAACAGTGAATGCAGCTGCAACTCTGACCAAAACCCTGCATCTACATAAGTCATGAAACCGAGACGTCTGGAAGCGCTTTAGTCTCTGGTGATTCAGATCTTACTTCCTGGAAAGCAATTATAATATACACAGATATTGCAAGAATAGATACAACGATTGTAGATGATGATAATAATTCATCTTTATGAGGAAACACAATGAACCAAAAAAGACATGCAACAGATATCTGGCACACTGTAACAATAGGCCATACTTTATTCACTTCCTCTCAAAGGCGGCTTCCACCGATGCTTTGTGTGCATGTTTCATTACACAAATTGAGAAATTACCCTGCAGGTAAGCCCTGATTTTGAGGAAGATCCCTAAGCCAGGTCATAAAACACGTGTTGGTTGGCCCATTTACACTGACAGACAACAGGGTTTATTCAGGGTCACTGCATTGGTCTGACAGGTGCACAGGTGTCTGAATCCAAGAAGCTTGTCTGCCAAACAGCTGGCTATGTGGATACAGCTGTGACTGCATCCAGAGGGAAGAGAGGGGGCGATGGGTGGATGAGAGGAAGGAAGAGAGGGGGTGAGAGGAGCATTGGGGGCAGATTCTGAAATAAAGAGAGGGAAAGCAGCAGCTCTGTGTTGCGTCCCACAGAAAGTAATAGTTAGATTCAGAGGATATATATATATATATATATATTTGTTTTTCTATCATTCATTTCTTCCTTTTGGAAGTTAATTACCTCATTTGTCACTGCCTTCCTTTGTTTGTTCATTTGTCATCCCCTAAACTGCCGACACCATGAACAAATTCTGATTTCATTATTGATAATGTATGGATCTGTGTTAGCACAATTTATATTAAAAATGATACCTGGGATACAAGGTGCGCCAACATAATTATGTATTGATTACAACAATGGAAAAGTTGGCATGGCTGCCATCATTTCATATATGAAAAGTAAAGACGAAATACAGTGTCCACATAACAATGACTAGTAATAACAGATACGTTGTTGATCAGAATAACCTAATTTACATTACATTACATATCATTTGTTAGACGCTTTTATCCAAAACGACTAACATACATTCAATACTGTGGACAATCCCCACAGGAGCAATTTGGGGTGAAGTGTCTTGCCCAGGGACACAACGACATGCCGACTACAGTGGGATTCGAACTTGCTACCCCCCTGATTCCAAGTCCAGCACACTATCCACTGAGCCACATTTATACTTCAATACAATTGATGGATGAATATTCAATAAAGAATATATATTAAAGCATTCCAAAAACAAAGAAAGGGCCAAATGGTAAGTTACTAGAGTGGCTTCTGCTGCTGTTGTGCACCTATTGCTGCTGTGTAGATCGTTTTATACAATGTTCACTAATTTTGCTCTAATCATTCATACTTGATGTATCCTGTTAATATGGCCTGTTGCAGTATCCAATCCTCCTCCACTACCATTAATGTTTCATCAAGTCCATTAAGTGTGTGTAAACTCTACTTGCCTACATAAAATCACATCCTCCCACGATGTGAAAATATCTCCCTTCTCTTGTGTCATTAAAAACATCCTCCCTCCCTTCCTCTTTATGGCTCTCTCACACCTTCTTCCACCATCATCTTCCTCTCTGTCTCCTGGACATGCGCGTTAGCACAATTTTGTTAATTAAAAAATACATTTACCCTCCCACCAAGGGCATACAGAAATCTAATGTGGGCTTCAAGAATTAGTCTCACACATCCAGGCCTAAAAAACAACATGTTCTCTTACTCACACCTAAGAAACTCCCCCCCAGCCTCTACATAACACTCAATGTGTTGAAGAGCTTGGCCGGTTGGATGTAACAGCTTGTCATGTCCAGGCCAGTGCCCTCAGCTTCAACATGAATTCATTCACACCCGCTGTGGCCTGCTAAGATCCAGACCACTGCCCAACTCAAAAACAGGAACACTTGACAATCAGATACAAAAAATTGTGGATCAAGGCGGAACTTATTGAGCTTATTCGTTCATACTCTCAAGTCAAATATATAAGGTATAGCAGGAATGATTCATAAACCCTCGAACAAGCATTTTGGCACTCCAGGGTTCCCTCGTCTCTGAGTCATTTACTTTTGAAATAAGATTTTGGTTAGACTCCCGAAATATTGGCTGTGGTTAAGGCAGGCTTACGAGATTTTCAGGTTTTGTTCAATGACAAAAAATACATAAAAAACAAACCATTTGTTATTAATAATTAATAATTATGTCTATTAAAAGCCATCAAGACACACACAAATCCGCCACTAGCTTTTCATATTTGAGAGGCTGAAAACAGCATTTCAAAAGCATATTTTTCTGTCAATCGACTAACCTAATTGCATTTAGAAGACACTTTTAGATGTATTGCCTCACTAATGCTGCTGAACGAACTTCCATGGTAATCGGTTAACTGTTTAGCATTTCAAAATTGCTTGTTTTGTTAGATCAGCTGTCAAAACGTGAAAAGAGAAATAGTTGTCAATGCATTTTCTAGTAGATGATAGATTGAATAATGAATTAAATGGTGCAAGTACTGCAATGGTTGATTGTGAGACAACTAAAACTAGCCGAGTCACACGTGGAAAAACGAACACCAAGATCACTTTGTTCTTTGTCTCACAAACAACAACACTTCAATATTCAATATATTGCCCTTTCTGCAAATCTTACTAGATAGTGCCATAAAGGAAGACAACACAATGTGAAAGCCGCAGAGATGCTACCCTGTGGTCGGTAAAACCTTAATATACTGTTGGCTAGGATTTCATATATGCATCTATAAATATCACAAGCAGGAGTGGGGATATTGCGCAGCCTTGTCTGAGACAGTGGCCACCTGATGCCAAGATACAAACAACCTTCTTGCTCGAAGTATCAAATGATTGCACATAACCCCAGTACCCTGTTCTCCAACAACACCTCGCATGGAACACCTGAGGGAACACAGTAATAAGCCTCTTCAAAATCCACACACACACTAGATAAAGGAAAGAAAGGCAAACTGTTGTGACCCCTTCATCTGCAAGAGGGTAGAACCTGCTCAATGCTCTGAATCAGAGTTTCCACAATTGGTGTTTAGTCTCCTCTCAGTTTAACAGCCGACAGACTCAAAGTAAAATCAAGAGTCTAGCCAGCCGTTTAAAGCCTTTACCGTCTTCTACCTTTCCCTCCTCTATCCTCTTATCCTTGTCTTTGAGTTTGGCTGATCAGTGAGACGACTACCCGTCAGCCTCTTGTCCTTCAGTCAGTCTTGGCTGCTCTGCTCGCCTCCGGCTCACCTCAACCAGACAGACCAGAACACAGCATGGCAGCATCCCGGCACTGAGCGCACACACCAAAAGCACACAGAGCTTTAATTCAGACCAACACTTCCTACTTTATGTGTGCGTCTGGGAGGGCAGGAAGCCAGCGCGGTAATAGGATGTTCCTTGCTTGCTTTGTGATCACTGATGTCTCAAAGACCTGGGTTAGAGCCAGGGGAAAAGCAAAGGCACCAAGCTTAATTTAACATAATAATACTGCCTTGAGTGCTAGACGCTTTCTGTTCATACAAAGCTTTTTGTAAAAACCATAAATGATAATTGGATTGGATTACAATCACAAAGGTTGGAATGTACTTTGTGGCACCTTAAAAAATGGAGGGCTCATACGATGATCAAAAGGATAGGAATTAAGGAATAAAACATATTTCTGCTACTGTGAGCTGTTACCTCTAATGGCGCATTTCCACTGCAGCGCGTATCACGGTTTAAGCGTGCCGTGCCAAACCCGGCCCGTTTTTGTTGCGTTTCCACTAGGGGTAGTTCCTGGCTCCCGGAATCCAGGTTCTTTCCGGGCCAACAACCGGGCTGAGTATGCTAAACTAGTGAGAGAATCGCTGGCAAGGGGGCTACAACTACAACAAAACGAACATATTTTACCGTGATTTAATTGTAATACACGTTTCAAAATGATGCCGAAATAACAACATACTGATACCGGTTCGTAAAAACCATGAATTAATGCTTTTACAAGTCTGCAGACAGACGGCAAGCGAAAAACCTTTTAAAATGCATGTTTTCTGAATGGAGATCGGCTAAGCTAACGTTGTATATGCTCCGACCGTCCACACTCACAACAACGGCCTATACAGACATAAATAAAGCAGCGACTGTATTCGCCATGACACAGACAGTCTGTGGTTTGTACTTGTTTAACTTTTGTCTAGTTTCGAAAACAGATATGAGGAGCTGTGAGTCTGCCAGTGCTAACAGGCTAACGGCTGAGTGTTGTTTTTGGCTGCCATTCTCAGGTCGATTTAAATGGCATCCTGCATCCCTCACTTGCGTTGTTTCCCTGCGTTCTAGCCCTCTCACCAGGAAGCATGGAGAGACGCAAGGAAACCCACGAGAAGCACGGGAAATGAGTTTTTACAGAGCAACTGACGTCCTTTCTTCCGGAGCGTCACGGGAAGCGACGTCAACGCGTTTGTGATGACACCGCCACACTGATGTCTGACAGGCATGCTCTGTCCCCGTTGTCACACACACCCCACCTCTGTTAGTACACATTGTATTTGTATCATTCTATTGTTAAGATCCAAATAAATAAATAAAATGAAGAACTCATTCTGCAAAAAAGATAGAACGCCGATTTCTTGAAAAATGAATAAACGGAAAAAGCGATCATTAAAATGGTTTCCAATAAATGGAATTAAAATGACTTTTTGACCACTTTGTTTTTCAGGATATACTCACATATTTGTAAACTGAAATATAACATCCTGTGAAACAACAGCGATGGTATAAACTGCAGGAGGTGACTCTCTTGAGTTTCATGTATTTTCTCACTGCCGCTGGGAAACTGCCCTCTCATGTCAAGAAGCATCAGATCAGTGCAGGCACTGCCATCGTCCAGATGCAAGTACGATACACAGGTAAGGGGGCGGGCGAGAGTGCGCTGGAGGCATTTCACCGAGGATGGTCTGGGGGGGGGGTCCTAGTCCACGCGTCGG
>NW_011335522.1:59241-62936 GCF_000735185.1 Notothenia coriiceps | reverse complement strand
TAAGTGTAAAGAAAAAAATTAAAAGTTCTAGCGCCTATTTTATAGCATGGCACTGTAAAAGCAGCGTCTCATAATAGCATGGAACTCAAAAACCATAGCAATGGTAGGGATCAGCGCAATTGGTCCAGAGATGGAATAATTTCTAAATATATGCTTTATAAACATAACCTTGTCAAAAGCTGCATCATACGACATTGTCATAAAGTCGGTGATCCCCCGCCGTTAAAAAACCCCCAAAGGGGGGCGTTTTAGGCGGCATACGGGCATGGAGACATTTACATAAGGTAATAACACTACCGCAAGGGTAAACTGTTCCCACTATACCTACTTAACGTTACCCTGTTACTCCGTCTTTACGCGTACTACCCAAAATTATTGAACCTCTAGGGAATTGCAAAGTTATAGTTCGGTTGTACAACTAAGCAGGTTATGAACCGAAATCATTTTTGGGTTATAACTGGACTACTCAGTCTGCTCGTTTGTGTCAGAGGTGAAATGTATATAAACAATAAAAACCTTACACGACAAGTACTCAAGCATAAGAGGGTGGTTACGTTACGTCTTTCCCGGTAAATGATCTTGCGTCGATTCTTTCTATTTAACACCTCTGACCCCCTTTGTAAAGGTCTTTCAAGAAAAATTCTTTAGTATTTGGAACAAAACCCCGCACAAAGTCAACTCAACATTGTATACCGTAACGAGACACGGAACTTGGTAGGACAGTTTATACAACCGTCAACTATCATATGAATGATGTCAGTTTCAGTTTCAGTTGAACATAACAGTTAGAAGTCAAACACACATGTCTGTCTCTCTAGACTGATATATATAAACAAGGGTGATATAGATCTTATGTTTTCAAGTTTGTTATATTTCTTATACCAATCTTTTACTACGATATAGCGGCGACTATATATGTGTTATTGTCTGTGTACAGTATGTATACGTTTTAACTTATGCTATTTATTTTCGCTTTGTTCAGTTAAGATATATGTTTTATTGGTCATGTAAGTTCATTGAAGTTATTGAGCTCTTTACCCACGTCAATCACGTTCTAACAGGTATCGTCGATTGTAATGTAATACTAGTTAATAGTGAATATGCACATTATTCATATTGTAACTGCCTAACGCTACTTGTTTTCATCAGAACAAAAGACAACACATGTGTGACAATTTTTACTTGAATTTGTTTTTCTTTATTAAATAATAAATCTGATTTGTACAGCATTTTAGTAGGATAGTAGTATTTTAAAGTGTCAACAATATAATAATCAGACCCTGCAATAGAATAAATCAAGTTTCACTTTAGTTTTTCAAATAACTCAACTTTAACTCACTCACTCACTCACTCACTCAGCATCATCAAGGTTAACTTTTAGGAATATGAGCATGTCCACATTTCCAGGTAGAAGCTGGGATGTTTGGGCGTTTACAATATCCCCTGCTGTGGAAACACTCTCTTTCTTGGTACTGATGTTGCTGGGACAGAGAGATATGCTTTGGCCATGGGTGACAGCAGTGGGTCAAACTGTGCATTGTCTCTCCACCACTTCAAAAACAATACAGTTTTTGCCAAGAAGGTGAGGCTTATTGACAGGGCGAGATATAAATATACTGTTGGTACTTGTCAATGTCTCTAGGTATGTACAAGTAGCCCTGTAAATACCATGTCCTTTTGTGTTATCTGATGTTTTATGTTCATGTTGTAACCTACTTGCTGCCATGTTGGACAGGTCTCCTTTGAAAAAGAGATCGATGATCTCAATGGGACCATCTGGTTAAATAAAGGTTTAAAAAAAAATCGCGACGGTATTGAGACATTTACTGTATTTATCGCGATATCGTGATATTCGATATATCGTTACATCCCTACTGGTTAATAATATTGTAGCGTGTTCAAGTAACCAAGGGATATAGTAGTTATCAAATAAGTATAAGATGTGCACAGTTTTACAGTTATGTAATGCACTGTTGTTGGGGGGAGAGACCGGCCCTTCCATATGAGTGTGTGTGTACGGAGGGCATGGAAAAGTCATACTCAGTGCGGTGAGCGCTGGCTTTATTGCTACTGTATCCGTAGCACCTCACGCAATAGTTGGGACTGTGTACTGGTGACGTCAGTAAAAAAGGTTTGCCCCCCCAAGCGCAAATGTCAAACTCCGTGTTTAGGAATTCACTAAAATGAAAATCCTGCCCTGCTGATGGTTTAGAGGGAAAGTGTCTGCATGATTCAACCACTAAGGATCATGAATTATGATAAGTTATTATTGAGATATGTCACTGATGAATAATGTTGTTTTGGTTATTTTACCACTGGGGAAAATACCCTCTTTTCTGGCTACTGCATTGTTGAGTTGATGGTACTGATAACGGGAAAACATTTTTGCCACAATCCCTAGTGGATGTGTTAATTGAGGATATGTATGGAAGCCTCAAACCCTGGTAGATGTCTTCCCTTCAAAGCGTTGCATGTGGTTGCTCTCTTGGGTCAGCTGTGATCAGAGGCGGTGCAGATCTTCAGAGTATGTCACTGATGTCAGATAGCATGAGGATCTCTGTTGAAGTATTGCTACTATACTGCACTTCTCTGGTTGACAAGTGTTGTTTTTGAATCCTGGATGTTAAAGAATGCATACACCCTTCATTGTAATCCCTGATGTTTACACACCAAACCTGTTCTCGGTTGTAAACGTTTTTTCTCAATGCTGAATTTTCTCCCTTCTTCGCAAACATCAAAAGCTCAAAAGAGGTGAGTTCTGTATATATGAATGAAGATGAGCTAGAAGAGAGACGTGAGCGTGTTTTAAAAAAGACGATGTTCCCCCTAGGCAGCATGTTTCTACTGCGCTGCCAGCTGTTCAGCAGGATCAACGGAATTGTGAAAATTGGTTCAACATTTTTGAATAATGCATCAAACTGGTCTCGTGACATCATAACCTAGATCTCTGGTATCTGAAATATTCCCCGTTTGTTGTCTTCAGGTATTCTCAGAAGTAGGACATGTGTTGTTTCTTAACATCTTCCTTTTTGTTTTTATGGTGCATTTGGTGACATGAAGACTCAGGCTCATGATGAAGACTCAGGCTCGTGATGAAGACTCAGGCTCGTGATGAAGACTCAGGCTCATGATGAAGACTCAGGCTCGTGATGAAGACTCAGTGAAGACTAGGCTCGTGATGAACACTCAGGCTCATGATGAAGACATGATGAAGACTCAGGCTCATGATGAAGACATGATGAAGACTCAGGCTCATGATGAAGACTCAGGCTCGTGATGAAGACATGATGAAGACTCAGGCTCATGATGAAGACTCAGGCTCATGATGAAGACTCAGGCTCATGATGAAGACTCAGGCTCATGATGAAGACTCAGGCTCGTGATGAAGACTCGATGAAGACTCAGGCTCATGATGAAGACTCAGGCTCGTGATGAAGACATGATGAAGACTCAGGCTCGTGATGAAGACTCAGGCTCATGATGAAGACTCAGGCTCATGATGAAGACTCAGGCTCGTGATGAAGACTCAGGCTCATGATGAAGACATGATGAAGACTAGGCTCATGATGAACACTCAGGCTCATGATGAAGACTCAGGCTCATGATGAAGACTCAGGCTCATGATGAAGACTCAGGCTCATGATGAAGACTCAGGCTCGTGATGAAGACTCAGGCTCGTGATGAAGACTCAGGCT
>NW_011335522.1:51463-59201 GCF_000735185.1 Notothenia coriiceps | reverse complement strand
TGTTTGTGTGTGTGTGTGTGTGTGTGTGTGTGTGTAAATAAATAAAATAAAATAAGAACTCATTCTCAAAAAAGATAAACGCCATTCTTAAAATGAATAAACGAAAAAAGCGATCATGAAAATGTTTCCAATAAATGAATAAAATGATTTTTGACCACTTTGTTGTTCAGATATATCACATATTTGTAACTAAATTATACATTAATTGAAACAAAACATGGTATAAACTGAGGAGTGACTCTCGTGAGTTTCATGTACTCCGCTGGGAAACTGCTCTCATGTCAAGAAGCATCAGATCAGTGCATGCACTGCATCGTCCAATCAGTGAGCGATACACAGTAAGGGGGCGGTGCGAGTGCCTGAGGATTTCACCGGAGGATGGTCTGGTGGTTCCTCGATCATCGCTCCTCCATTATCACTCCTCGATCCTCCGGCAGAAATAAGCGCCATGGGACACTACTCAAGATGGCGCAGACAACTTCCACAGTTTATAAAAATGTGATTAATTGATTGATTTGATCAATCAATCAATCAATATTTGGCCAAAGACTGTAATATATTCTATTGGACAGCCAATCAGGTTTCATTTGAAATCAGACAGCCAAGCACCTACTACTTAATTAGACAGACAATATTGTATAACATCTGACATTAGATAGTCAGTCATCTGTTAAACACAGTAGTTTAACACCCCACTGTGTGGACAATAATCCGTAATCTGACATCAGGCAGCCAATCATGTGTAATCTGACATCAGGCAACCAACACATTCATCTCATCATTGGATTGGGGGGGATTATGACGACCCGTCAGCAGGCGTTCCCCCACTCAACAGATCATGATTAGCCTTGCTGCAGCACTGATGAAAAGATGCAGAGATTAAGTGAACATCATTTTTAACTTTAAAATGTAGAAACTTTTACTAAAGCTTTACTAAAACTATATGGTTGTTTTTCTTGTCATATTGATTCACACTGGGAGTGTTCTCTTAGAGCTTAGTTTAAATAATTGTATGTGATATAGAGCTTTGGTAAATAAACAAAATATTGACATCTGAAAATATGATTGGTTAAATGCTTGTGATTGACATTTTTGGACATTTTATGAGGACCCGTTTCTTGTTATACGATTATTGCTACTGATACGTTTTCATGAACTAAATCAATTGGCCTAGAAACAGAAAACTATAAGTTAATATTTTTCAGACAAACACATTGGCTGAAACTACATTACGCCTTTCGAAACAGTCTAAAAAATCCCAGAAAAAAGAGATTAAAAAAGCGATGGATAACATGAATGGAAGATAACAACAACAAAAAACTGAAATACTGACAAATCACATTTGTATTGTGTATGCAATCACAGACAAGCAAACAGTTATCTATTTGTCTGTAGCAGCATGGTCATGTTACATTTGAGGGCTGAGCAAGCAAAAAAATTGCTTATATTAAACTGAAGATAGTAACCACTGAGGTCAGCTGGAGGAGTATCATCTAAGGGGGATTTACCCCCCCCTTTCTACACACACACACACACACACACACAGAGAGGATGCTGCTAGTTGCCTCTCTGGTTGCAACACTTGTGATGGCCAACACCCCAAAAAACACAGTATGTCATATGACTCTAATTTAAACAAATATTACATAAATTATCTCTATGCTGTAACACAAAATTAAACCAGATCATAATCTAATTTGGCCCAAGGAACTAAATGAAAAAGACATGTTCACATACTCTGATATCTACTGTATATAGAAAGGAGCAGCAGGAACTCATGATTTAAGTAATACAAATGTGATTATATGACTAACTTGTATTTGGCTACACGCTGAATTATAAAAGCCAGAAATACAGGGTAGACGTTGGGAACTGAGTTGTATCGGCTGATTCATGAGCCACTTCTAATTACATGGAAGTTAAGACAAAAGATTGGATAAGTGGCAACAAAGGGCCATGTGATGCCCTTCAGATAAACCAGTAGCTTTGAAGGTAATGTTCATTTTAGGTAAACCGAACAGGACGGAGGTCTGTGTCGGGATTCTGCTACCGGGAATCCCTGCCAGCTTCTCCTTGAGACAGGGTGTGACACTCAAATAAACCTCAACATACAACTTTCTAACTAGCCAATAAAAGAAAAACATAAATTCAGCAGTTTTTATATAATTCAAGTTTATAAGTAACCAGGCGGAGAAAGCAACGTGACCCCCGCCCTGGCTGCCGTGCCCGTGTGTCTGCAGCCTATTGTTCCGCCGCTGTCACAGCCGTTAAGGTGCACCGCGGATTAGCTTTAGCTTTAGCCTCGCCGGCTAACTGCACAGCCGGCCAGCTAGCGTCAATGTTAGCCACTCGCCTTTTCACACAAAGCTAAAAGGTAACACGGCACCTTTCTTCCAGTCGGTTTCCCAACAGTCGGTGTGTTGACCGGACCAGGACACACCGCAAACAAGCCAAATACTTAGTCACAAACACAGTTTAAAGAGTTTAAACATACCCAGAGTTCCGTTCCCCAACTCATCGCGGATCCCTCTTCTGAGTTATCCCGTATTGGACGCTGAATTCCCCGCTCAGACTCTCCTAAACTGCCGCTGGGACTCTGGTCCTGCTGACTGTCTGCCCACAAACACACTCCTCCTTCTCCTCCTCCTTCTGCTGCAGCTCTATCCGCCTGAATCAGCAGGGCTGCACAAAACAGGAATCATGGATCACAGTGGTCCCAAAAATATGTTTATTCATATCGTTTAAGACCAACAAAAACATGAATAAATAAAAAAGAGATTAAACTATGAGCTTGTGCAACAATTCACAGCATTTATTTGTATGTGATTCATAGTGTTGCATACTCAACATTATTTAATATTGATCAATTGGTTCCATGTAGTGAAGAAGATATTTCAAATCAATACAAATCCACTGTCAAGGCATACGAATAAAATGCTTATTAGGTTTCTTTAGTCTTTCTATGGTATCTTACAATATTGACAACAAGTACTTTTCGACCTTTAGCTGTAGTCTGCCATACAGTAATTTTCCAGGAGTTGTTATTTTTCATCATTGTAATTGTTTATTCGGTTTTTTTACATTTAGTCATTGAATCTAGGTGATTTACATCAACGTGGGCTGGTCATTTTTGCGTTACTGTAGTCAAATATAGCTATTAATCTAAAATAGTACTCTGATAAAAACATACATTTTGAATTCATTGACTTTTTCCAAATCATTCGAGCTAATTACACATGTTTTGGTATGTGTTCAAAAAAACAAATAGGTGAAATGGATACAGCTTGCACATGGCTTTTTTCAATGAGTTTATTCTCTGCGAAAATGTAGTTATTTAATGTATAGACCTATCTAATTGTTGCTTTGGTTTGGAATTGTCTTTTGGCATAAATTCATTTGATGAGTTTAAATGAAAGACCACATTTGGAATTTCTGTTCGCAATTAATGTTACACATTGCTTCACACATACATTTACTTTATACATATCATTTTTCTATGACGTATTAGGCCATTACACATTATTGACTTTTCCTATTTAACTTTTCCAACAAAAAACTAGGTTTGGAAGCCTTAATTAAATCTTTTGGCTGACTTATTTCCTTTTGCAGACATGCAATAAAGTTGTGGTGTCCCATAAAAACTGTTGTGAAAAAAGCACTCACTTTGTGAATAGATGCTTTATTTTAGGGAGTGACCATCAGATATAATTAATGAAGTGAGTGACTAAGTGACTCTATTAGCTGTAGCTTATTACTATAGAAGTTAGCTTTCCCTGCAATATTTTTACTGTGTTGTGTAGCAGTTTGTGTGTTATGATGGTGGTATTTTGTAAATGTTTCTTTAGAATACGCAAATATATGTTTACTTTTTAAAAGAAACGCTAGGCTTGAATGAATGATTATACAGTTCCCTCTAGCGGCCTATATGTGTGACTACATCTGTAGTGAAAGGGATTATAGAAAAAATGAAGAGACCCCTCCAAATTTTTTATTAAATCTCAATCTCTACATACGTGGAAGCCATTCCTTTCCAGTGTCTGTTGAATTCCAACACAAATAAATGTTGTCAGTAGTTTATAAAATATTTGGTTTTCATTTTACTCAAACACATACCTATACTGTTTCTTTTTTAATTGTTTTCTTTTTATGTTCCAACAAGAACCCTTAGATCCCCCAGTGCCCTGCTTTTGGAAATTCCAAGGGTATCACTCAAGAGATCTGGGGAGGCTGCGTTGTTTTTACGGCCCTAGACTATGGAACAGCCTCCCCGTGGATCTTAGAACAGCAAACATCCTTGAAATGTTTAAAAGCTCATTAAAAACCTATGTTTTTAATATAGCTTTTAATTTGGGTTAACTTTAAATTTTCACCAGTATCATTCTCCATGTTTTATTGTAATTGTTTCTATTTTGCTTTTATTTTACATTTTTGATTTCCTTTTTCTTTCTTTCTTTTTTTAAACATATTGCACTTGTTCTGTTTTAATTTTAACATTATTTTAATATTGTTGTTGTCTTTTCTGTAAAGCACTTTGGGCTGCTTTGTGCATGAAAGGTGCTATACAAATAAAGTGTATTATTATTATTATTATTATAAAAAATAAAACCAGATAAACTGATAATGCTGCAGGGGCCTCTTAATTTTTCAGAGCTGTGGATGGACAGATAGAGAGATAGAGAGATAGACAGACAGACAGACAGACAGACAGACAGATAGAGATAGATAGATAGATAGATAGATAGATAGATAGATAGATAGATAGATAGAACCTGACTTCTCCTGGTTCACGCAACAACAGCACAATACGGAGGAAGAGGAGACGTCGAGCTCTGTTTTGGTTGAATGTTTAGCTATTAAAGAGCATAATTTGCTGTATTGCAGCAGGCAGACTGACATGTACCGCTGCATAGTAAGGTAAGACTCTACATTTACCAATTTAAAAAAACACATTTATTTCTCAACTTACAGTGAAGTCAGGGGTCCTTACGACCTTTGGCATAGTTTTATTTTGTATGCAGTTAGCTTACCACTTGTCTTGCGTTAAATGCATGCTATACTGATACATATGTTTCGATGTATGTGTTTGAGTCTTTATACAGTCTATGGTTTGAATAGACAGAATGTGAGAAAAATGAGCGTGTGCATTGTCGGCGTTGACATCATATTTAACATGGTAAATTATAACTTTCATACTTTTATTTCCAGCCTACTGGGTTCAATATTTTTTAGTAGCAACTGAGGTAATAGTTATTATGAAGTGGCATTAATAGTAGGAATAACACTGTAAAAATATAACATATCCTCTATCCAAAATGTTACTAAAATGGTGCATTTGTCGAATTAATCTGTAAGTAGCATTTTACTGCATCATATTGGAGTATTTCATAAAATAGTTGAATGAATGACATATTGCATCATATTGTTTATGCTAACAAATCATTATGGTCAAAATACTTAATTACAAGTAAAAGTCCTGCATTCAAAATCTTACTTTAGTAAAAGTACGAAAATATTATCAGCTAAATGTACTTAAAGTATAACCAGTAAAAGTAATCAATGTGCAGAAAAATTGCCTTTATGTGTGTTTTATAATTACATTTATAGATGTGACATTTATAGTTTAAATTGTTGCATCAATAAACATTTTACTGTTGAAGACAAGCAAAGTTCTGATTTACTTTTTGTCAAATATGTTTACAAAAATAGACTCTTTTGTGACTTAAAGAGTTCCTCCACTAGTTTAATTTTTACAGATCTATGGCTAAAGCTGTTTAATAAATGTAGTGGAGTAAAATTACATTATTTCCCTTTTAAATGTAGCAGAGAATAAGTATAATATATATATATGGCATTAAATGGAAATACTCAAGTAAAGTACAAGTACCTCAAATGTAATTAATTATTTTAAGAATCCACAATGCAAAATACACAAATAGTCGGAATAAATATTAACCTGTGCCCTAAGCTATTGTACCTACTCCTGTTTGTTCTCTGTCCCTAAAAGAAGTGTGTGCAGCGGAGGAAAAGTGTGTCCAGGCTTTGTGCCTCCACACACTCTCTCACCCTCATGGATGTTGAGAAACACCACAGAGGAAAGACATCACAGGTAATTCATTAACTTAGAATTATAGGAAAACATTATATTTTCCTGACCATTATTGCGAATAAACTTGTGAATATTTTATGATATCAATATACCAACTATAATTGCACGTTTATCTTGGTTCTTCCTAATAAATCCTATAAAATATAGTTTTTCTCTGTTCAACTCCTCCAAGGTTAGCTAATGAAAAGAAGTGAAATTTACTACTTTAGCATACATTTATAGGATATTATTGCATTAGTGTTATACATGACTATAACTCAATAATATTTGGTCATTATGATGCTGTAAAGTTGGTTATTTATGGTAAATATATCTGATAAACTGCCGTTAAGTCATGCCTGTTTCTAATAAATCCCAGAATGAATGTCAAATAGCCACATCTGAGTAAATATGCTGGTTAGAATTGTCACTGTAACTTGCAGTACGGTTAACACAAGACTTTTTCAATATTCTTCTGTGTTTGCACACCTTTCTACCCTATTGTCATGTTGTAAACAGGCCATAAAGGTAGTACACTTTACCCTACTGTATTTCTGACTAAAGGTGGACCCTTCCTTTCAGTGATAACAAAGTTAGTTTATGAATCTTGTGTTTCAGGCTGGCTGAGCAGCGTTGGCAGTGTTCAGTCCGCTGTATGAGCTCTGCAGCCAAGAGGAAAAGGTCTCTGCACAGTGCCTTCCCTGTGCTGGAACAGCCCCTCCAGCCCATCCAACAACATGTGTATGATGCAAACCTACAAAACAGCAACGCCTGCCACAAAAAGTCAGTTCTACTCTCATTAGCCCTGATCCATTTGGTCGATTTCCCCCACTGCATTATTAACTAAAATGTCTAAAAATGCATGAGCTTTCTCTCTCTGTAAGGTACATTGAGTTAACTGACAAGGCAATGAAGGGTGGAGGGGAAAAAGCCATCGCCAGACACACTCAGAGAAACAGGAAGTTGCTGGTCAGGGATCGACTGCGCCTCCTTCTGGATGATGAGGATTTCCTGGAGCTGTCACTATTGGCTGGTCTGGGTCTGCCATACGGGGACATCCCTGCAGCTGGATGCCTGACTGGTGAGAAAACAACTTACTGTAAATAATGTATCTTTCTATTCTCTTGCTAAATGGCTCTGATTAAATCATTTTCCTCTTCTACCTTCTTTTATTTCAAACTGTGAGCAATTTATTTTGATGCACATGTCACTGAGTTCTTCAGTTTGTTTGTATGTGTAACCCTCCAGGCATTGGCAGGATCAATGGCCTGTGGTGTGTGTTCATTGCCATGGATGCCACAGTGAAGGGCGGCACAGCGTATCCAATCACTGTAAAGAAACAGCTACGAGCACAGGAAGTTGCAATTCAGAACCGCCTGCCCTGTGTTTACCTTGTGGACTCTGGAGGAGCTTTTCTACCACTGCAGGTAAACACACACACATAGACAGAGCCTCCCCAGCCATAATAGGAGGTTAGCATCATTACAGTATTTTTAAATGTGATAGATGGTTGAATTACATGACTGCAGTTTGTAGGTCTAACGTGTGTGTGTGTGTGTGTGTGTGTGTGTGTGTGTGTGTGTGTGTGTGTGTGTGTGTGTGTGTGTGTGTGTGTGTGTGTGTGTGTGTGTGTGTGTGTGTGTGTTTGAGAGA
>NW_011335522.1:14828-51418 GCF_000735185.1 Notothenia coriiceps | reverse complement strand
ACGGGAGGGAAGCAGCAGGCGGTTAGAGAAATGAGCAACTCCTCTCCTCTGAGCCGGTCATTTAAAAGAGACGTCCCATTTAATGATGCAGGGAGGCCACAGCAGCTGTCTGATGGACAGATGTGTTCACCGACGCCTTATACTTTTAATTCATTGACAGTGCGGTATAATAGACAATAAAGGCTACAGATCGGACATATTACCAACACACACATATTTAATATAAATATATACAATTCCAGATCAAACAGTATGAGAGCACTCTCATAATAACACATCATAGACTGGGATATAATCCCCCCCTTCTCATGGGTCGCTGAATGGGGAATTGTATATGACGGGCCAACAAGTTGTATTTACAAGTATTAAAAGTAAGCATAGGACACCAAACCAATTGAGACCCGTTTGTGCGCATCTACGCACTGTACACACACACAGCTCCTAAAGCATATTAGATGATATACAGTGGGAAAAAAGTATTTCTTTTTAGTCCAGCCACCCAATATGTGCAGAGTCTCGGCCACTTAAAAAGATGAGAGGCTGTAATGGTTTCATCCTACGGTACACTTCAACCCCTATGAGAGACACAATGGGGGGGGAAAGAATCCAGGTCAAAACACATTTGTAGCGGAATTTTAAAGAAATCATTGGGTAAATTCCCTCGTAAAATAAGTATTTGGTGACCTACAAACAAACAGAGATTTCTGGCCTCTCACAGACCTGTAACTTCTTCTTTAAGAGCCCTCCTCTGTCTCCATCGTTAACTGTATGAAATGCAAAACCTGTCTTGAACCGCGTTATCAGTATAAAAGACACCTGTCCACAACCTCAAACAGTCACACTCCCAAACTGCCACTATGGCAATGGACGAAAGAGCTGTCAAGGACACCAGATACACAAAATGAAAAGACCGTGCACCAGGCTGGGAAGACTGAATCTGCAATAATTAAGCCAGCTTGATGTGAAGAAATCAAACTGTGGGAGCAATTATTAGAAAATGGAAGACATACAAGACCCACTGATAATCTCCCTCGATCTGGGGTCCATGCAAGATCTCACCCGTGGGGCAAAATGATCACACAGAACGTGAGCAAAAATCCCAGGGGGAAAAAACCACACGGGGAGGACCTAGTCAATGACCCTGCAGAGAGCTGGACCAAAGGTAACAAAGGCTACCAGACAGTATACACACTACGTCCCGCCAGGACTCAAATCCATGCAGTGCCAGACGTGTCCCCTGCTTAAGCCAGTACATGTCCAGGCCCGTCTGAAGTTTGCTAAAAGAGCATTTAGATGATCCAGAAGAGATTGGGAGAATGTCATATGATCAGACTGAAACGAAATAGAACTTTTTGGTAAATAATCAACTAACGTATTTGGCAGGAGAAAGAATGCGTGAGTTGCATCCAAAGAACACCATGACCTACGTGTGAAGACCATAGGGGTGGAAACATCATGCATTTGGGCTGTTTTTCTGATAAGGACCAGGACGACTGATCCGTGTAATGGAAAGAATGAATGGGGCCATGTATCGTGAGAGTTTTGAGTGACACCATCCTTCCAGTCAGCCAAGGAATTGAAGATGAACGTGGCTGGGTCCCTTTCAGCAATGACAATGAGATCCCAAACACCCGCTCCGGGCAACGAAGGAGTGGCTTCGTAAGAAGCATCTTAAGGTCCTGGAGTGGCCTAGCCAGTTCTCCAACCAGATTCTCAACCCCATACGAACATCTTTGGAGGGAGTTGAAAAGTGTGTGTTTGCAAAGCGACAGCCCCAAAACATCACTGCTCTAGAAGGAGATCAGCATGGAGGAATTGGGCCAAAATACCCAGCAACAGTGTGTGAAGACTTCAGAAAAGTTTGACTTGTCATTGCCCACAAGGGTATATAACAAAGTATTGAGGATGAAACTTTTGTTAAATTGACCAAATACCTCTATTTTCCCAACCATAATGTGAAATAAAGTAAAATCAGACAATGGTGATTTTCTGGATTGTGTTTCTCATTTTGTCTCTTAGTAGTTGAGGTACTACCTAAGGATGAAAATTACGGCCTTCCTCTCATCTTTTCTAAGTTGGGAGCCAACTTGCCACAATCTGGTGGCTTACTAAATTATTTTCCCCCACTGTAATCCAGGATACAGCCCGTTGTGTATTTTTATTATGTGAAGCTCTACAACTGGTCCTTAGAAAATAGTATCGACTCTTTTCTTTGTAGATATCTACTAAACTACAGCATACAAATACAGAGAGTCAATGTAGGCCTGTTATCACTGAGTGATATACTGATTTTACACACTGCTCCGCTCTTCTGCACGGACCTCACAGCTGTTCTCCTGTAAACAAATCGCATCGCGATGAAAAGCCAGTTACTAAAATAATATCCAGGGGATCGCAATGCAGAGCTGTCATTGGCTGAGATAAGTCCGGCCGTGCGTAACGCCTCCACCGTTCCCGGAGATGCATCCGCGGAGGAGCCGTGGAGGACCCATCAGTGGCCGTTTCTCAATCGCGAGGATGCTGACTTGGTAATCGCGTACTTCCAAGTCACTTCCTGAAGAAACGAAGCAAGAATACTTCCAAGCCACGGATTCGGAAAACGAAGAAGAATGGAACAGGCTAACAAGTGTGCCACTCTCTAACAGTTTCAACATAAACTGTACCGAAAATAAATACCTCACGATGTCTATCTAATTATGAACTTGCTTTACTTTCACGGAACACATTTTTGGTGATAACAAATGTAACAAAGTAACATACTTACCAACACATGTTCTACGCCACTACATACTTACATTTCAATGTGTGCTGTGTCGGTTCAGCCATTCTCCGGGTTTTTGAAATTGGTCCGTGCGCAAAGCATTGTGGGGATTTTAAGGGCGCGAAGTCTACCCATGTGCAGCCTCGACATTTCCCCCAAACCAAGGACGTGGCCTCGGTGGAATTCCAAGTATGCTGGATATTGGAACAGTCCTTCGGCGGCACTCGATGACGTAGCATCCTTGAAATATTGGCTTGGAAGCCAGTATCCTCGAGATTGAGAAACGGCCAGTGTCTCGAGTCCTCGATGCTCGGTCCTCGATGTGCATTTAGAGAAATGAGATGTCCTTCAACATGGCACGCTGAAATAAATTTCCGGGGGTCCTTCTCAGGTCGATTAAATGGAATCCTTGCGTCCCTCACTTGCGTCGTTTCCCTGCGTTTAGTCCCTCCCACCAGGGAAGCACGGAGATACGCTAGGAAACCACGAGAAGGAGGAAATTAGTTTTAAGGGCAATGGGACGTCCTTTCTTCCGGAGCACGTGAAGCGACGTCCGTTTGTGATGACGCTGCACAGCTGTTCGTCTGACAGCAGCCAGCTCTGTCCCCGTTATTTTCACAAACACCCCCGCCTCTGTTGTAGACCCAAATACATTAAATAAAATAAGAACTCATTCTCAAAAAAGATAAACGCCATTCTTAAAATGTATAAAAGAAAAAAGCGATAATGAAAATGTTTCCAATAAATGAATAAAACATTTTTTGACCTCTTTGTTGTTCAGATATATCACATATTTGTAACTAGATGAATTGAAAGAAAACACAGTAGGCCTATAGACTGAGGAGTGACTCTCGTGAGTTTCATGTATTTTCTTCACTCCGCTAGGAAACTGCTCTCGTGTCAAGAAGCATCAGATCAGTGCATGCACTGCATCGTCCAATCAGTGAGCGATACACAGTAAAAGGGCGGGGCGAATATCTGTGGATTTCATCGGAGGATGGTCTGGTGATTCCTCCATTCTCCATTATCGCTCCTTGCTCCTCCGGCAGAAATAAGCGCCATGGGACGGTACTCAAGATGGCGCAGACAAATCAACTTCCGGTGATACCGAGGACCGTGGCCGTTTCTCAATCGCGAGGATACTGGCTTGGTAGTCGCACACTTCCAAGTCACTTCCTTCAGAAAAGAAGCAAGTATACTTTCAAGCCACGGCTTCGGAAAACAAAGAAGAATGGAACAGGCTAACAAGTGTCCCACTCTCTAACGGTTTCAACATAAACTGTACCGAAAATAAATACCTCACGATCTCCATCTAATTATGAACTTGCTCTACTTTCACGGAACACATTTTTGGTGATAACAAATGCAACAAAGTAACATATTTACCAACACATGTTCTACGCCACTACATACTTACATTTAAATGTGTGCTGTGCTGCGTCAGTTCAGCCATTCTCCGCAAGGGTTTTTGAAATTGGTCCGTGCGCAAAGCATTGTGGGGATTTGAAGGACGCGAAGTCTACCCATGTGCAGCCTCGAAATTACCCCCAAACCAAGGACGTGGCCTCGGTGGAATTCCAAGTATGCTGGAGATTGGAACAGTCCTTCGGCGGCACTCGATGACGTAGTATCCTTCCCCCTTTGAAATATTGGCTTGGAAGCCAGTTTCCTCGAGATTTGAGAAACAGCCCGAGGAAATGAAAATAATAGACACTACCGGTAGGACCGAGGAGAGCGAAATTAGAGTAATTAGAGAAAACTCTTATTGTAAGACCACAATTTTATTGAAAAATGGGATCTTCTAAGAGAGACCATTCAATATTTAATGATAAACATTACATTTTTTGGGTATTGCTTATTGTTGACACTGCTGTTTAAAATTAATCGACAGCAATCAGACAAGAAAAGCTTTTTGAAAATAATGTTATATTTTGATTTTAGTGGTTCAAATATAAGGTCAGTGCCAGTGCTTTCACCAGGCCATGACTCACTGCAGAAGCTTATATATAGCACATCTAACGATTTTTTGTGCCCCCCAAGACTTTTCTGTAGCATACAGAACGCCACTGTAGCCAGGCCACCACACGGCGGGGTTTATTTTGATGTATTTAAAACCAGGGGAGGGGATGTTTGGTTGAGGGAGAAGAAGTTATGGGCTGTTGGCCAGGTTCGGTGACCAGAAGGAAATCAAGGGATTTTTTTTTTCCCCCGATTAAAGGTTCCATGAAGGGGATGAAAGGTTTTTCTGTGAATAAGAAAGGAATAAAACTAGAAAGGAAAACACTTTAACTACCAAAACATTTCCCACATTATCCAAATTAATGAAAGACTTTGAAAGAATTGGCCCCAAAACAAGCAAACCAGAGAAAAAGAGGAACTGCTTTTGCCCCAAAGACAATAATTAAAAGAAACCCAAAAGGAAACCCAGGNCCTAGACATTTCTCGCTACGAAGGACGCCGGGCTCGGTAGAATTCCAAGTATGCTGGACATTGGAACAGTCCTTCGGCGGCACTCGATGACGTAGTATGCTTGTGCATACTACGTCATCGAGTGCCGCCGAAGGACTGTTCCAATGTCCAGCATACTTGGAATTCTACCGAGCCCGGCGTCCTTCGTAGCGAGAAATGTCTAGGCTGCACATGTAGACTCAGCGGTCTTAAAATCCCCACAATGCTTTGCGCACGGACCAATTTCCTCAAATCTGTGGCGGAAAATGTAAGGCGGGGGGCCTCTCATATGACGCACACCTGCACACTCGCTCGCCTGTTCCACTCTTCGTTTTCCGAATGCCAGGAAGGATTCTTGCCTAGCTTCTGAAGGAAGTGACTCGGAAGATATGTGCTACCAAGCAAGCGTACTCGACATTGAGAAACACCCAGAGACTTAGAGGAAAAGGCCTTTGAGTAATTGTATTACTCCGTGTTGTGTTTACAATAAGATACAGTAACAATGTTCATGTCATTTTAAGCAACAGTAAAGTGATTATACTCTAAAGTCCTACACTGAAACAAAACACCATTCACTTTGCAGTCTTGTTCATTGTCTTTATTTCCAAAATGGTTGAAATTAAAATGGCAAACAAGCTAGATAACAATGCTTTTTCTGAGAGCATTATGTGCAGAAAGAGCTATTTATTTGGTCAGATAGAGATGAAATAGTTTTTGCTTTTGCAAGCTGTTTTGTATTTTGTGTACATGTTTATGTTGTTTTTGCAAGCTCAGTGGATTATTAATTAATTCACTTTAATGTCATCTGATAATGAAGATACTGTTAAAAGCTTTGAGTTCACATTACGGTGAGTGTTTTCTTGAACTACGATTATCAAGGAAATTAAAAGTATTGATCTGAATTCTCCTGACTTTTTATTTTCATTACATCTTGTCCAAGCCTTTCAGGACCAAATGTAAAATGAATTTTCTTCCCATCAGCTTCACATGCTTACTGTGTTGTAATCTAATAGCATACATTCAGAAACTTAAAGGTGGGGTAGGTAAGTTTGAGAAACCGGCTCGAGATACACTTTTTCTTATATTCCATGGAATGCTCTTAACATCCCGATAGCAATGAATATCTGAAGTGCTTTGACAAAAAATACATAAAAAAACGTGATCTTTGGAAGCCGTAAATAACTGGATGGCCGTAAATAACTGGATGGCCTACCTGCCTGTCAGCCTTCCATCTGTGCACAAACTTATCTCGTGCCCTCATTGGTCATGTGAGCGTTTGTGTGTGTTGGAGGAGGGACTCTGGAAGGAAGTGGCTGTGTATTTTCAAATTCTAGCGCACTCGAGCTGGTTTCTCCTAAATGACCTACCCCACCTTTAACTAGGATGGTTAACTTTATGCTACACATCATGTTAGCCCTGTCACTGTGGGCATGCTAGCATAATGTGGTTAGCATCATGTGGTTAGCATGCTGTCATTGACATTTAGCTCAAAGCACTCTCTCCTGACTCACATAAACCTCTCTTTATAAAAAGCTTGACACTTTTCCAGGAAAAGAAGGCCATATCTGTGAACTGACAATGAACTCAAAAGAGGTTTGATTAAAGTCTATCAGTCTGAAAATTAGCTTTCTATTGATGGCTGTTTTCACACTTTAGAATTCACTTTCTTTCATTATAAAGATGTTATTAAAATCATTTCTATGTGTTTTTAAAACCAATAGATCATCATTAGATGCTGATGTTTTACTTGTCGGTGATACTGCAGTTGAAGGTAATTTATTTTAGGCTTTATTCTACTTTCAATTCCTCTAGATTAGAGCGTCGGCTAAATGTCTTAAACGTCAAATGAAAATGTAATCTGTGGTGTATTTATGTGAGCATTCACTTTTTTTACGAGCTTATTCAATAACCTCTACATTCCTCGTATTCAGCCAAAGATGCTTTAAAAAGCTTTGAGTGAAGCGTAACACAGCTGCTGCTCCGCTCGCGTCTCTGACAGGTACTTAGGAGACGCATTTATTTCCCATTCAGTGGATATCAAGCTCATTCAAAATCTACACCCCTTCCCAAGGGTGCTAGATTGGTAGTCAAGTGCAGCGCTGTTCCTCATCCAGCTTCAGCACAGCAGAGCTAGCACAGCTGCTCCTACTTCAGGTACCTTACGGTTTTTGCTTAGAGACTAACTTGCTTCTCACCTTCACCGTTTGTCAAATTTTCAATGCCTTTCCATGGGTAACGGGTGGGAATAACACAAGATAATTGTTATTGAAGTCGTCAAAAACAAACAAACACAATAAATGTGTTGCCTATCATTGTGTTTTTTTCCTTTTATGCTTTCATTTGAATGCATACATGCCAACCTTTCCAAATCCAAAAGAGGTAGGTTTGCGCGCGGCAAATGTGCACGGCCAAATGAAGTAATCAGGAGAAATGGAACCCCAGTAATTACATGTATAAACCATTTAACATATATTACATAATTTTATGCATTTTTCCAAAAGTTTGGTAAACAGTGACATCAACGACATGTCTGGTCTGTAAAATGCCCGGAAAGTAAAAGAATGGGAGATAAATATCCCAAAGTCTCCACATTTTATTATATATTTTATGTGTTTCTGGTCCTCTTTCAGTTGAGACGGTGTAGATGAAGGATGTGTCAGGATGTAGAAGTCTTGTGTGAACATTTGATAAAGCCAGGTTCATATTCTTGTTTCATGTTGTTGACATATTAGAGTCAAAGTTTTGCACAGAGCGAAATATCTTTGTGTTGCGCGATATATCACAAAATACTGCATTCAAAAAGTCATTTCCTGCATTGTTCTACTGAAAAAGTGTGATATAAATAATGTACAGGCTTTCAGATTGCTGTAGTTCACTAAACACATTAACGACATGTTTGGTGTTGAAAATGTCAGAAAAAGTGAAAGAAAGGGAGATAAATATCCCCAAATCTCAAAATTGTATTATATTTTGTGTGTGTTTGTGGTCCTCTTTCAGTTGAGACACTGTAGGATGCTTCCGGAAAAGACCAGACACTGGATGTCTTTCAGTCGCCAACATGTGTTTTCGAGACACTGATACTAACGGGGAAATCCTGCAGGACTCAAATGCCTCGTCTGGGCTTGCCTTTCCCGCAGCGTTACCCCCGGTCTGCACGTTGTTTCTCTTTCAGAAACACAGAGGACTGTTTGTATGATGGGANCTCGACGCGATGTTTCCCAGTGAGAACAGCGTGAGCCGTCCGTGCAGAAAGCCAGAGCAGATGTGTATACATATCACTCAGTATAACGTCCTACATTACTGTCTTATTGGTATGCGTTAGTTGTAGATGAGCGGTTGCTACAAAACAAAGTCAGTATTGTGTTAAAGGACGGTATTAGTGCTTGCACATGAATAATAATACACAATGGCTGGGTAGTCCTGTTGTGTGGTGTGGGTGTGGTGCCTGTGTGTGTGTGTGGTGTGTGGTGTGTGCTGGTGTGTGTGTGTGTGTGTGTGTGTGGTGCTGTGGTGTGTGTGTGTGTGTGTGTGTGTGTGTGTGTGGTGTGTGTGTGTGTGTGTGTGTGTGTGTGTGTGTGTGTGTGTGTGTGTGTGTGTGTGTGTGTGTGTGTGTGTGTGTGTGTGTGTGGTGTCCTCTGCTTACTTGTAATACTTGTAAATAACACTTTTGGCCCTTAATTTCATTTCCTCATTGTAGCGACCAGAGAGGTGGGGGGGGGGATATATCCAGTCTCTGATAGTGTTACGTTATTATGAGAGTGCTCTCATACTTGTTTGATTCTGAAATCGTATATATTTATATAAATATATATATATCTACCTATATATGTGTGTGTCCGCATCTGTAGCCTGTTATTGTCTCATTATACCGCACTGTGAATTAAAAGTAAATATATAAGTGGTCATGAACACATCTGTCCATCAGACAGAGGGCTGCTGTGCCTCCTGTCATCATTAATGGACGTCTCTTTAAAATGACTGCTCAGAGGAGAGGATTTCTCTAAACGCCTGCTGCTTCCACTCCTCTCTCCTCGGTTCCCCTCCTCGACTCCTCCGCTGCATCTCCGGCTCCTCCGCTCGCATCTCCTGTGGGTGGGACTAAGACACGAAGATAGGAGTTGAGGAGGGGAATTAGAGAAATGAGAAAGGGCCAAGGTCTATGCCCAACAATAACATTGTGAAATAATTTTTTAACCGCACATAGATAAGACTTTACGCACTGCAGGAATGTGGTCGAAATGTTGTGTCCGTCTTGAAAGTCCTGAGAGAAAAGACAAAAATCCACATAAGAATTGGATAAAATCTCAGCTACTTCAGTTTTAAAATGTGCACTCTCTGAAAAACATATTTGCAAATGAAAATCACTAACAATCCAAAAGGTGTCGGTGGTGTGCGGGTCATGCACGGCGGGTGGAGCTTACATCCCCACCATGGCAGAAGAGACAGTGATGGTGCACCGGATAGGAACCATATTTCTGGGCGGGCCACCGCTCGTTAAGGCCGCCACGGGAGAGGAAGTCACACCAGAAGACCTGGGAGGAGCCACGCTTCACGCAGAGTACGTCACTAAACACATTGTTATTATAATTAAAGAAATAAGAATACATTCACATTATCATGCCTGTTGATTTCTCTTCAGGGTGAGTGGCTGTGTGGACCATTTTTCCTGGGATGAAAAGGAGGCGTATGAATGTACCAGAAACATTGTGTCCACCCTCAACTTCCTACTGCCCGAGGAAGAGGAGGAGGATGAGGAGAGGACGAGGAAGAAGAAAGCTGAGGAAGAGCCGCTGTATAGTTCAGAGGAGCTTCTGGGGCTCGCTCCTAAAAGTTATAACTACAGTCTGGATGTTAAAATGGTACAGTATGCAAGTGTACAGGCAGTAACTGAAGCTGACAGTGAACACTTTAAATGTCACTTTCTTGTAAATGGTCACTTCACACTTCGTTGTGATTTTTGGAAAAGTCATTTTCCTATCATGGCGCTCATGTTGCTGTCTCACTGATACAGTATGTATGAAAGCTGTTTGTTGTTTCTGTGTGTCTGTCCAGGTGGTCAGTCGGCTGACAGATGGTAGCCGCTTCCAGGAGTTTAAAGCTCGATATGGAACCACGCTCATCACTGGTTTTGCAAAGATTCATGGGTAAAAGATACAATCATACACACAGGGATTAAGATGTAGGTTAAGATAGCAAGGGCAATAACAGGAAACATTTCAGCCAACAATCGGTCTTTAAGTATGTTAGAATAATAGATTTGTTGACCAAAATGCACGGTGCTTGTTAACCTGCCAACCCCCCTCTCAATCCCTGTTTGTCTTTGTATCTATAATATTTTCTAAAACAAAAAGAGTCCTTCGTAGGGCACTTAGATATTCGCTGGTGGTTTAATGAAACTCTTATTGATTCTGCCATTGCTTCCTTACGGCCCGTCTACACTACGGCTTCAAAAAAAGCTTGCCGGCGGGCGTGTCTGAAGCTCGACCAACAACCAATCACATGAATCTCCCGCCCCTGACACACAAGCAGCGGTTTGATTGGCTAGAGCTTGTAGTGGCATATGATTTGATTGGCTGACGCTTCCACCGAAAGCTTCAGAACCCACAATTCAGTTCGTCGAAAAGCGCAACGTGACGTCACCCCATTCAAAGACGCGTTGGAAACCTTTTTGGAAATTGTCGAAGCTGTAGTGTGGACGGGCCGTTAGACATTTGCATAATTTAAGGCTTACCTTCAGAAACACAGTGACCCCTCACCCTGCTCTACATGCTCTAGTTGTGGTATTACTTGTTCTTGAGTATATGTGAGCACCTTTTTACATCTGTGTATGTGTTCTGTGTTAGCAACTTAGTGGGAATAGTAGCCAACAATGGAGAGCTGTCATACCAAGCGGCACTGAAAGGAAGTCAATTTGTCCAGTTGTGTGACCAAAGAGACATCCCACTCCTCTTCCTCCAGAACACAGTGCCCTCCGCAGCGCTTACACTCACCACCACTCAGGTACACACCCCCAGTGACACACACAGGCCTGCTGAAATACAACATACATACAACATAAAACTCAAAAGTAGAATTGATCAAACTAATATTTTGTCTTTTTTGGATTTATATCTGATTAAAGTTATGATTATTATTATTGTTTAAATCAATGTTGTACTATTCACATCTTATACTGCACTTTAACTTTTATTATATACACGTGTTATTCATGTTTTATTATCTTTGCTTTTTAATGTTTATAATGTGTTTTATGCTCTTAAAGGGGACCTATCATGCAAAATGCACTTTTTCATGTCTTTTTTATACATAAATATTTGTCCCCTCTGTGTAAAGAGATTCTGAAAGTTTCAGGAAACAAGATTCCCTCTCTTTTTGTCCTGATCCATTTATATAAAAACCTGTCTGAAAATGAGCTGATCAGATTTTGGCCACATTATGATGTCATAACGATTTTTTTGGCTTGTGTAACCATTAGCCAATAACCAACCAAGGTTTTTAACCAAATATCTTGCAGACAGGTGAAGGGAGTGGCTCCTTATTTTCTAGATTATGGGATGCTACAATGCATAATCTGTTTGGTGTTTCGAGCCAAACAGACCTATAATATATTGATGAAAAACAGTATAATAGGGGACCTTTAATGTCTTTCATTTTTGTAAACCACTTTGAATTGCCTTGTGTTGTGCTATATAAATAAACTAGCCTTGCCTTGATATTTTGGGACTTTGGGGAATTAATACAATTGTGGAAATCATGAAACATCTGGGTTTTTTTTCTCTGTGTTTTTTTTCTTTCTCCTCCAGGCAGAGATGAACACCAACCGCCTGAAGGCTCAGGGTTCGATGATGTCAGCGGTAGCGTGTGCCTCCGTCCCAAAAATCACTGTGGTAATTGGTGGTTGCCATGGTGCAGACAGCTACGCCATGGTGAGATTCTCATCATCTTTTCCGTACTTTTCTTCATCATCATACTTTACACTCATGTAGAATCTAGAATAACTCCGCAATAATTTGAATCCTGTTTCCGTTTTTTTTTCTAGTGTGGAAGGGCTTTTGACCCTAATTTCCTGTTCCTGTGGCCCAATGCCAGAGTGTCGATGACGGCTCCAGGTCACGCTGCCTCTCTGCCTTGCCCTGACAGTGAGGCAGAAGAGGAGGAGGAGGAGAAGAAGAAGCAGGAGGACAGGCTAAATAAGAGACTGGATGAGGAGAGCTCAGCATTCTTCTCCTCAGGCAGACTCTGGGACGATGGAGTCATTCTGCCTCAGGACACCAGAAAGGTATAAAGCATTACCAATACAATTGATCTTTTCCCGCCTCCATTTTGACATATTTTAATACTAATGTGTACATGTCTGAAGGTTCTCAGAGACTGCCTTGACATCATCAAACAGCAGCAGTATCAACTCACCACAGAGAGAGTCCGGTCAGCACTTCTGCGTGTATAAAGGCTGCCATCTTCCTTCTCCTCACTACCTCTGGACTCTACAAGCATCCGTCCACTGAGCCGCTGTTTTTAATTTAATCTGGTTGCTATAGGCCATTGGTGACATTTACCAAAATGTGCCAAAAGAATCAAAGCCAGCCCTGGCCTTTATTCAGTATGGTCATTGAGGGTGATGGTGAGCATCATCCTAAAAGAGAAGAATGGGGAAATCGCAGCATTTAAAATAATCTACATACCTTTAAAAACACAAATGTGTTAATAAATTACCGCAACATCTTGTCAGATACTTGGTAAAGTCACTCGCCAACTTTCCAAAAGGTTCAAGAGTCCTCAAATATTGAATTTGTTTTTAGGTTTGGACCTAATACATTTTTCTGTCTGCTGTAAACACAGGTGATAATTTAAAGTTTCATTTTTGGTATAATATTTCTCAAAGTTATGTTGGTTTATTGAATTTAAACACTGAAAAAAGTCCCGGTTAATCCTACAAAAGTGCCTCATCATGTCTTGAGTACATAAAGAAACGCTACATTGAAATGTAATCAATGCTACAAGAAGTGTGAAGTATTGTGATTAATATATGACTGTTACATTTCTTTTGTTAGCACAAGTACTGTGTTTGAGCCTCAACCGAGTTGTTTTTTTTCACAGATGTGCCACTTTTTATTAATTTGTTATTCAAAAGCCCCACATACTGCACTGATATTTTTTCTAGTAACAATTTATTTAAAAGTAATTTCTGTCAAATGAACAGATTATAAGATATCATGCTCTGTAATTATGAATGTAAATTAATAATAGTAATGTAGTTTTATTTCATTTGTATTCTAAAATGAACAAAAATGTAAATACAGTTTTCAATTGAAAAACTTGTGTGATTTTTCTTATAGGGGGGATATTCCATAATCGAATGTCCCAGTTTACTTATAAGTTAAAACATTTCCCGTTAAGTTTGCTGTAACAAAGGTATTGTTATGTTGAAGTGAGTACCACTGCTTGCATCCAAATGTGAAATTAATTCAAAGGAAATTGAAATAACATTAACGTTTGCAAGCAAAAAAAAATCTTAAACTCTTGACGAGATCATAGTCAGTGAAGTATGATAGACGAAATGCACTCTATGGTGACCTTTCAGTGGAGAAAATAGGATGATCCACTACCATTGAATACCAGCTGGGGGCAGCCATGATGGAAAGTTCAATACAAAACTTTAAATTCTTGGTCAAAATGTGGAACCCCTTTTTAAAGGCTTTTTTTTTATATTTAAGCATCACAAATAATGTATTTTATTGCATTAGTTGAATTAAACCTTCTGTAAATGGAAACATTTACCTAAATAAGAGAGAAGCTTTTCAGATGTTTTTTTACCTGTAGAGTTTGTAGAGGGCGCAAGTGAGCAATTCACATAGTTTAAGTACCACATTTATAAGTATTCTTAATGGGGTGGAGGGGGGGCACATCGGCTTTGCCTTGTATATTGATGAGTAGTTAACTTCCACCACTGCTCATTTGAATCCTACTCTCAAAAGGTGTGGCTGTCAGCTTCCAGAAGTCCTCATCTCTTAAAAATGTAAATGCTTTGGATGTTTGAGCTTCCCTGTGCAGACCGAGGAATCTGTAGAGTTTAAAATTAGAAGCATGTTTTCACATTTATTTGCTGAAGAGACTTTTTCTCTGCACTGTCTGCACCATAAATCTGACATTAGGATGCATCAGCAGGAGCATCATTTTGGGACATTTTGATATCCTGGTCCAACATGCAACTTGTGCAAGTGTTTTGGAAAACTCAAAGCCTCCATTTCTCAGTGTAAGTGTCCAGCAACTTAACTTTTGAAATTATTATTATGTGCATATTCATGGGTTCAATAGGACTGATTACAGAATATGAACGGAATTTACCTTTTTTTTATGAAAAGGGCAGATTTTTAATCAAAGGAGAGTGATTTAATCCCTTAAAACGTGTTCAGGTGTAATCTTCCAAACAGACATCTGGGTCTATCTTTGAGTGTAGCCTACTGTTTCCAAACATTAGCATAACTAAAGCAGTGGCTTAATCAAGCCCATCCTCCCCAGTTGCAATGTCTCTAACCTCCACTGTCTTTCTGTTTGACCCCCACCATACTATCATTCTGCCTTTAACTGAACAGCATGATCCCCACAAAAGGCCATTTAAAGTATGCTAATGTTAATTTTGTGTGTGTGTGTGTGTGTGTGTGTGTGTGTGTGTGTGTGTGTGTGTGTGTGTGTGTAGTGTGTGTGTGTGTGTGTGTGTAGTGTGTGTGTGTAGTCGTGTGTGTCGTGTGTCGTGTGTGTGTGTGTGTGTGTCTGTGTGTGTGTGTGTCGTGTGTGTGTGTGTGTGTGTGTGTGTGTGTGTGTGTGTGTGTGTGTGTGTGTGTGTGTGTGTGTGTGTGTGTGTGTGTGTGTGTGCGCGTGTGTGTGTGAGAGCCAGTGAACACAAAAGGGTTGATTATTGCTGATGGCAGCTCAATGACTTCTTGGATCACAGCAAACTATGTGGAAGTCAATATGAATGCCAATGTATTCACACATTTTGGTGAAATATAGCATGTTTTAAGACGTACATTTACTCTTAATAGTAAAGTAATAGTTCCATATTGGAACTCAACTCATGTATGCTAGGCAATATATTTCTTTACTTTCTTTTTACAAATGGTATACTTACCTATGTATGGCTTTAAATAATTGCATTGCTTTACGGTTATAAAATAAAGTAAAGAGGTTGTCTCAACGGTAAAACGACATCACTAATTTTGTTTGAAACAGCTAAACGTGCTGTCTTCATGGTCGCACTGTTTTCTTACTGTACTCCACCCAACCTCTATTCTTCGAGCCTGATCACGTGACGCATGGGTCCTCCAATCGCGTTGCAGAATCACACGGCTCGTAATTTTGAACAGACGACTAGCAGCCAGGCAGAGCTGGGTATTATCAATGCTGCCATTCACACAATCCTACATCAAAACATCGGCTAAATCCTCCTCTGAGTAATGGATATTTTGACCTCTTGTCATATCGTTTAGAGGAAAAACGTTCTGTGTTTTTGAGATAAAAATGAATTCTCATGTTATCACCCCAGGACCGTACCGGGCCACCAAACTCGTAAGTTACAATTTGTTGATAAGTGCTTTAGCTTCCTAACGTTAGAGGTTGCTAACTGCTAATTCATGAGACACATTTCCGTTTACCGCAACGCTATAACGTTAGCTGGTTAATGTGACTTTACTCCTTATCGTAAATAACAGTTTGTTGGTTACCTTTAGTGTTTTCATAGAGTTAATATCGTCTTTTGTGAGTTCCTTACCCTAGCATAATTTAAATTAATCCTGCTCACTTGTTAACTTGTCCAATACGTAGCTTTTCTCAACGTCTTTTCTCCACATTATCAGGAATGCATCAAGTATTCTTGTGTATCTGTTAATAATGCTTTAGGCTGACATAACATAACAGTTTCCGTTCAATTATTAACTAGAACATATTCAATATTGAGAAGGTTTAATCAGATGATTTGCGTGCAATAACTATTGTATTCTTAAATGTCAATTGTTACCAACTTTAAGCTAAAAAGATACTGAGCAATACATCAGGATTATGCGAACTGTTGGAGGGTTTATTAGACAGTTTTGGATCAGATATGTGTTAATTATACCCCTACATTCAAAAACATTTTGATGGTGGACTTATTTTACAAATTACATATATTTTGTTTTCCTTTGAGGCAGGCTTTAAGTCTTTAAAATATCAGAAGAAGGTGGAAAATTACTCTCGTAAATTCCAGGTTTGAAAACAAGGAGATGTCTTCAACTCTGACTGCAACTCAAACATATTCAACTCTCCCTATTGACAAGGTGCCAGAGGTGGGAAATAGTCTTAAATGGTACAAATTCCAACGCGTGTAGTACAAAGCCAAACCTTACACCTAACTCTACAACCCTTTGACCTTTGACCCACTGGGTGTCCCAGAAAACGACAGTTGTTCTCACAATAGACTGGTTATTTATACTACTATACTACTACTATAAGTGTTTTTGGTTTTAGGACCGTGAGCCATAAATCTTTTTAGGACTTCTTGGTTGTCTGCATTATTTTGTCTCAACGTTTTCTCAGATCAATGCTTTACCGATGCAAAATTTTTTCTGTTTCTTTGAAAGAAATGTTTGCAAACCTTTATTCAAACTACACCAGTCTTGAAATAAAAGAAGAGATTAACACAAGTTAATTTACTAAACTCCACCCTCTCTGTTTCAGTGGAATGAGGTGACTCGGTTGTTTCGGTCTGGAATGCCCCTCAGGAAACATCGGCAGAACTTCCGGCACTACGCCTCCTGCTTCGCCGCCTCGGCCGCTGTGGAGTGGATGCACCAGCTGCTACGTAACAACAGCAATTTTGGCCCTGATGTCACCAGACAGCAGACAGTGCAGCTCCTGAAGAAGTTCCTGAAGAACCACGTGATTGAAGACGTGAAGGGTCGTTGGGGCACAGAGGATCTGGAGGACAACAACACTCTGTACAGGTAGGCATCTTTCTCTATAAACATACACAATTGATGTATATTACACTCCCCCACACAAAATAATGCTATCGATATCGTCTCTTTTCTCCCCAGATTCCCCACCACTTCCCCTCTGAAGCCAATTCCCTGTCCAGCTTCAGGCTTGGCTCCTGGTTCTGTTAAGAAAAGGCCTTCATTCAGGGAAAGGGAGGGTTTCTTCAAGTTTAGGGGCATCAAGAAGCAAAATGAGAAGGAGACGCAGGTAAGCTAGACAGGGCAATGTTTCTATTTTATGTACAACTTTATCACAAAAGCCAGACCCAGGTTTGACGTACGGTCCGTATTTGAAAAATAATCAGTTTTGTGATTCTCTGTTTGTGCCTTCCAGGAAAATGTCGATCCTGCCCTCCAAGCAGGAGGAGAGAATCAGCCAATAGGAGAGCAGCAGGTGCCGAGGCGAGAGCTGACAGTTGAGGATGAACAGGAGATCTGGAAAGACATCACCATGACACAGTATAAACCCCAAAGATATCACATTTCACAATCAACATCTTTTTGATACATCTAAACTAAGCCTTGAAATCAGAAAGTGAAGGAGATTTTTTGTGTGGCTGAAGCTTGTGTGTTGTGTTTCAGCCTGCAGAGGATTCTGGGCGTTTCATCTCTTGATGAGGTTTTAGACCAGCGTTATGTAAACCCACAGAACATCGTCCATAATATGACCAATGTCAACAAGCATGGAGTGGTCACTCTGGATGACAAAACGAGTAGGTTTATACATCTACAAAAAACAGTTACATCACAGTATGAAAAGTATAACAAATCCTCATATGCTATAAGGATTCTCTTTTTGAATGAATACGAAGATACAATATAATCTTTTAACTTTGAAACAGTTTTTATCAAAAATCTGAGCATTGACACGTGAGATATTTTAGATTTTATTTTAAGGTTATACAACAAACTAACGGTTCAATGTTCTGTAACTAGCAACCAGTCTAACCCGTTTATCGTCTCTCCAGATGACCTCCCACACTGGGTTCTGTCTGCCATGAAGAGCCTGGCCAACTGTGAGTAACAACACGCTGCTTTTACACCTCTGTGCTGCATGAACATTGCTAAGAGCTGATCATGGGGAAAAAATAACAACCTAATGGGAGACAATACAAGGGAAACACTGTTTTTGCGCTGTTCAATTTCAAGAGTTCCGGCTAGTTTGCATTCATAACAGAACATTCTTTCTGACTAGTGCAAAGATAACATCCGAAATACACATTAAGATGTTCATCCTTCTTTGTTTATTCACGTCTATAGCTTTCTCTTAAATGCACACACATGACATTATATTTTTTCTGTATATCCAAACTAAATATATATGAGAACTTGTAATACAGAAAATAATTAGCTAATTTTCAATGTTTAATTGTGCCTTATTGCGTCATTAAACATATTATTTCTTTAACTTATTACTTATACTTAACAAAATCATTGCCTTGGATCAACTTTCAGAATTATTAAGAATCCAATAGAAAGTTACAAAATGAACCTTGTACATAAGGCTTTGTTTTGGGACCTCTCAAATATCCTTCCATTTCATGGTAGATGCATTAACATGATTTTTATTTCCAGGGCCGAAGTACGACAGCGAACAGCCGTCCTATCCCGGCTTCGAGAGAGACGTCTTTAAAACGGTGTCAGATTACTTCTACAGCCTTCCGCAGCCAGTACTCACATATGAGCTGTATGAACTATTTATCAACGTCTTGGGTATGTACTCTGGACTCAGTTATTTTTTTCGAAATATGAAACAGGAAGTATGCAGCATCTTGTTTCTCCGTCTTATTGACATGCTGTTTCCCTAACAGTGGACTGCTAACATGAGGATCTTGGTTGTTGTTACTTGTGAAGTCCTAACAGTGATATGAGCAGCTCTGTGTCTGTTATGTGTCGTGTCTGGTTCTGTATGTTACGTAAAGGTTTAAACTAACTTAACCCTGTTCCTCCCCTACTCTGTCTGCTTTCATTGACTCTGCCTGCCCCGCTTGGCCCCCTCTTCTCTTTGCATCCGCTTTCAGTGTTTTGCGGGTACGTTGCCGCGCCCAACACGATAAACCAACGTGGGAAACGCAAGAAGCTCGACCTCCCCTCGGCCCCGCCTCCAGCCAAGACTTCCTTCCGCTCCACAGAGTGTCTCCTCCTGTCACTGCTCAGACAGGGGGGGTGTGACGAGACTGAGTCCCCGATGACAGAGGTGCTCGGTGGGAAGCTTCAGTCGCGGCTGGCGACGCTGAAAGGAGGCGAGGGTCAGTTAGGAGGCAGCTGCACCAGTCTGAGTACAGTTTCTTTTTCGAGGCCTCGAACCAGGAGTTGCTCACTCGAAACTATCCTAGATGACTCTGCCCCTCTCACCAGGCAACAGCTGTTTCTGTCCAATGAAAGCCTGGCCTCCTGCACCCATAGCAACATGAGCCAGGATGACAGTATAGCAAACACAAGTCATACAGACTTTACCTCTGTTTCCAAATCAACCCCTTTGACTGCAGGTGCCAGAATCAGAAATAGACTGTTAATTGCACAGAGGTCACGCTTCCTGCGACCCCGCAGCTTGGGCAGCTGTTTAGACATCGTCATAGAAACCAAGGAGGAAGACGTCATGGATTCCAAGTTGCAGGATCGCGCGACCAGCTGCCTCAACGTGAACACTCCCGCCAAACAGCATCACTCCTCCTCAGCCTCACGCCCTCCTTCGTTGTCCTCCTATCCATCCGCCTTTCCCTCCTATACTCCTTTCTCTACATTTTCTTCACTTGCTTCGGCCAGAGTACAAGGGTCCCGTGCTCCTTCAGGACCCAGCGGGCCCAGACCTGCCTCCAGCACCTCTAATCTTCGGATGCCCTCCGCACCCGCTGTTGTCCGCCGCTGCCTCAGCTCTCTGGATGTGTCGAAGCTGCATCGCCCTCTTTCACTGTTCAAACCGCCTGTTTGTGTGCCCACCCAACCCAAAGCTGAGCACAGTAAGACCCTCTCGCCTCTGTGTGTCTGCATGCCTATAGATGTCTAATCACACTAACTCAATCTAACATCTAACAACTGCCGGTAAATGTAGAAATACTTGTGTTGAAAAGGTGAGGTCTAGATGCAGAAAGTGTTTTATAAAATGTTTTCAAGCTTCCAGTAAACCTTGACAGAACAAAGTAAGGAAGGAGAGCCCTGGATCAAGGTGCACCGAGCTCATGTGCGAGATTAGATAGTTCAATTATGCAGCACACTAAATTGTGCTTGCTTATGGCATGCTTTGTTAGCTATGCTGCTTTGATTGTATGCAATGCCTTTTGTTGCTGTGCATCACAGTCCTGCATTCATATTGCCTTAAACTACGACATCTTTAGACAGATCCACAAAAACGTGTGACAAGAAGACCATTGAGATACAAACTCAATGAAAGAATCGTGCTATTCTTTTCATTCATTAAAGATAATACAAACTGTGTAAAATCAAAGACTTTCTCACACTTAACATGTTTGTAATATCCAAATTATGACCATAATAAGAGTGGACTGACTGAAATTACCAAGTTCCAGGAAACATTTATACAGCAACATAATGCACATAATACAGTGCTGAATCAAAGCTATTAACATGCTTTTAATAGCATATTACAATAAATATGTTGTGTTTTAATAATCTGGACTCTTCTCACACCGTAGCTGTAGTTGATTAATCCCATCATCCATTCATCCATCCATTTCTCTGATTTAGTGAATGAAGCAGTGATGGATGAATGTGGCCAAAGAGTTATTCTACTGCAGTTTGTTTCTGTACCGTTTTCACTACGGACTCCATTATTATCAGTGTGTGACCTTGTGTGTATGTGTACAGGCGTTCTCCAGCCTCAGTGTGAGCGCGTGGCCATCGAGGCCCTGCAGCTCTGCACCCTCCTCCTCCCTCCATCCTCCCGCAGGAAGTTGCAGCTCCTCATGAGGATGATGTCACGCATCAGCCAGAACGTTGACATGCCCCGCCTCCACCCCGCTATAGGCACCCGCACACTGGTGAGACTTGCAACCGATAAAATACCTACATTTGTTTCCCGCCTATAACACACTTGTTTTTGGGATGTCCCAAGAACCAATGATTTTTAACCAAGTCATGTGGAACTAGGCATGAGGAGAGCTCTTTAGTGTTAGCTGTTAGCTCTAAGTTAGCACCCGAGTCACTGAGTAACATAATGGTGTATTCGTGTTATCATGATCTGTTCAAATGTATTTTGTAAAAAGTATTTTTTGGGTATAAACTTAAATAAATACAGTTTCATGAAGATGTTATCACAGCATTTTAACATTTATATTAGAGGAAATGTTGACTGCAAACAATATTAAATGAGTGCTTTTTGTTTTTATTGGACATTTAGAATAGTTGAAATTCACTGGTATTTGTATTGACTAGTACATTTATAGTACTGTTACATGCCTTCTTATTGTCTTATCTAGGGATCAGTTACATTTGATCTTGTTTCAACCATGTTGTTATGTTTATCATTCCAGATGGTTCACACGTTTTCCGGCTGTGTCCTGGGCAGCGCTGAGGAGTGTGATTTGGACGAGCTGTTGGCTACCAGACTGGTGTCATTTCTAATGGACCATCAAGAAAGCATCCTCTCAGTCCCAGAGTACCTGCGTAGTGCTATCAGTGACCACATCCAGTACCTGCGCACCGTGCAGGTACACGCAGAAACTCTTACACTATATGTGTCCTGCAGTATTTTATGTAGGGCCTGCACCCACTCCAAAACCTCAATGCAAAAAACTGAAAAAATAAAGCAAATCCATTTTTATTTGATTCTTATTTCGATTTTTAGCCTCATTTACTGCAAAATGTATTAATGATTGCATGCTCGTCAATAACAATTCAGTGTATGTCATTTTCTTTCAAATTGACAGAATTACTTTGTCAAAAAGCGTTTGCATAAAAAGCGGATCAATAATTTGTTTAGGTAAGGGCCAGGATCAATAAATAGTTTAATAAAGTGACTGTAATTTCCACTTTCCTGACGCAGGTCCCGATGGATGGTGTTTCTAATGTCGAAGCCTCAGATGAGGTTTGCGTTCCGATGCCCATCTACGCCTTCTGCCGGCAGATCAGCGGCGCTGAGTTTGAACAGCAAAAGCTGGAATCTTCCCAGAAGGCCATGGAGGAGTTGCTAGAGATACTGCTGAACAACCAAAACATGAGCGAGAAGGACAGACGCAAGAAACTGAAGCAGGTAACAAAAAGAGGTCCCATTGTATAACAAACACTCCTTAACAAGTCTACCTGCAACTGAGCTTTACTTCAAACATTTCCTTCAGTTTCAGAAGCAGTACCCAGACATCTACAGTCGCCGGTGCCCCTCCTCAGACAAGAAAAGTAAGAACAACACCAAACCGAAGATTAAACCTCCACTCCTCACCATCAAGAAGACCAAAGCTTTCAGCATCAGGAACTAACCGTACAGGTTGGCAGCATTATAGAAGCCACAGCCCTGTTCACTGCAATATAACCGCACTGATACTCAGAGATCTGGAGAATCCTCTTCTCTTTGCAGCCATTAACCTTTTCCGTGTTACGTTGGACATACTTGGTTTGTAGTAATGTTAGAGTTAATGCAGGCTGGAAGACTTCTACAATAGTTAATGTGTTTATTTGTCTGTGTGAGTGATTGTATTGACAGCTGAGTAAAATGAAGGCAGATAGACAGAGGGTTGCTTCTTGTTTTTTTTTGGTTAAAATGTTCCCTTTTTTTTTGTTTATCTGTTTTCTATCCGCTCACCTGTCTTATCTATTGCTAGCTTGTGCGTGTGTGTGCAGACAAACTGCAGATTGCATTTTGGGAGATATACATATGCAATTCTAAGGTCCCTGGTCCATATGGGAATAATTAGATTATAGATTTTTTTATTTATATAAATTATGACATTGGGAGCAGTGAAATGTCTTGTTAACTGTTTTTTATAGAGATCTCTAAAAATGTTATATCATAGAATCTCAAGTTTTATTTGAAATGTGTTTTTATTCTTTTAATGTTTTTCTCTTTCTTGTCCTTTTTGGCTCTTTCTCTTCGTTCTGCTTTTAAAGCAATTTAACGGTACCATTTACAGGTTGTTTCGTAGAGATCTTGGATAAAGGGATCTCAGGTTTTTCATTTACAACTCTAGTTAGTTTAAACTTCTTTCACAGTTTAGATTTGTATTACTGACGTGTGTTTCACCTTGATCCCAACCCTGCATTTGGATAAAGACATGTTTTGCACTGGATTAAGGCATTGCAAATGGAAAATCATCAGAATAACTAATGTATACATATTTAATGCATATTAGACTCCCTTACGAAGGTTCCACCAAATACCTGTAATTGTTTGGGTAAACTGTTGCTACTGCTTCTGTCAACAACCTTGTGAAGTGTTTTCTGAACTCCTACAGCATTTGATGTCAAAAGTGAAGTGGCTATTAGCTACTAATCTCTAAGGAGAGAAACTGGTCATCTATTCATTGATGAATGAGAACTTGGTAAACAGAAGTGCTTATTAGAACCCTTATGTCAATTATCTGAGGATTTGTAACTCTACATTTCAAGCTATTCCTTTTTAATTTATGTTATATGAAGTATTAGTTCTACCATGATATGTTTGGTTTCTTTACCTCAGATCGAAGTGTGTGTGTGTGTGTGTGTAACCGTATATGCATTCATCAGCAGTGTTTTATATTGTACACTTACACAGTTTTACCCTTTGTTTACTTTCTATTGTTTACTATGCAAACACCTGGGAAATAAATGTTCAGCTGTTCTATTTATATGCCATAGTCCTGTTTCTATTTGCCACTGTGTGAAAGCATGGGTTCGATGTAGGGCTGCAAAGTTAACCAACATTTTATAGAAATGTAGTGATGTGCAAAAAATCCTAATCGCAGTAAGCTCTATTTTTGTTTAAATAATAATGTAAAAAAAGATGTGAAAATACCAATTCTAAATAGAGGTTACTGGTGCTGAAGAGAAGTCTGGCCCAACAAACAGTAAAGCTTTGATTTAAAAAATCTCCTTCGTTCAGATCTGCTGAAAAAGCACACTCTTATTATTTTCCATTGATAAAGTGATCAATGTTTCATTCTCTTTATTTTATAAAGAAATAATTTCAAAATTTCAGTCATAACTGCAATAATTTCTTCCAAATCTTGCAGCCCTCGTACGATGTGACATAAGTCCTGAAACATCAAGTATATTCAACCCAGTCTCACATCTAAACGTGTAATAACTACGTTGGTCCACAACTTGGGACGTACACGAGATGTGAGACTGGGTTGGTATATTTGACCAGGCACTACACATGTAACTGGCTTTTGTTATTTCTACTTGTTGTTTACCAGCTTAACCAGTTAAAACCGCAACCAGGCAGGTTTAAGTAGATTCAGTTTAATCTACTTATCATGAACAAAGTCACAGCAGGCTGGTGGAGCACTAGGCCTAATATGCAAAGGCCTCAACAAAATACTACCTTTCACAGCGGCTGAATTCGTGTAAGATCCTCGTCAGGATTCAAATACTGTGCCCTTTTTGAAATTGTGCAGATTATTTGGAGTAAACAAGTCATGATTTCTGGAAAATTACATTTAATGTGGATCTTGAACATAGTGCGAAAGTGTTAAGGATAAATCCTCTGGGGACCATGAATGTATGTACAAAGGTTAATGGCAAGCCAACCAGTAGTTATTGTACTTGTTTAGCTGTCACACACACTAGATGATCGATTACTGCTTCTTTTAACTTTCTATTAATACAACCATACCATTTAAGTCACCCCTTCAGTCTTCCATTCAACTTTCATTTATCAACATGACAGAGAACCAAAGAAACAGACAGGGTTAATCATTCACTCTCTCCCTGCCAGAGAAAACTGTTGCTCTTTCTCCCCCCTCAGAGCGAGCCAATTAAAATAGTTTGAGGGGTTTGTCCAGGCGGTCTGGAACTTATTAGACAGGATTCCTTCTACTTGCACAAACAATACCAGCACATTCTGCCTTTAAAAGCTGACTTTCTTGGTTGGACCCTCATCATCGGCCTGTTTGTCAGTGTTTGTTTGTCTAGGTTGAGAAATACTTTGTTTCAAGGCCAAAAGAACATTCTGCATGGAGCCGATGGCCATGCGCCTGAAAGGAGCTGAGACAAAGCTGGCTTGTTTTGCTCCGGGTAAGACCAGAGGAGGAGGAGGATGGTAAAAAAAAAGGGGGGAGCAAAAGGCATGAAAGGAAACATGAAGGAGAGGAAGATGCAGAGGAAAAGAGGAGGGATTGGGGGAGGCAAGGTAGGATAGAAAAAGGGAGGAGGGGACCTCGTTTCCATCTCTCACCACAGGAAATGTGTGAGTGGTTTAAATGCAAGTCAGAGTCTGGTTTTGCAGGATACTTCTGAGTAACTGGTGAGGAACATTCAGCAGCATGGCCAGCCGGTGAGTGGAACTTTCTGTGTTTTTGTCTAATCGAAACTGAAAAGACAAAACTTTTAGAAATACCTTTCATGGTCTAAATATATTGGTTCTTGGAAATGTAATAAGAGAAACCAGATTGTCAGTGACTCTTGTTGTTTTCCTTGAAAAATATTTGATGGCGAGTCTACTATGTCAAATGTTCCACTGGATTTTTTTTCCATTGAGAAAGTTGTTGTGAGACACTTTCATTTGTTGCAGTCCAAACTAGTGTTTTTCGGGGGTAGATTTGTATGCCTGATTTCCAAACAGTGTAAGATTTTCCTTGCAGCTAAAGTCCTTTAATATTAAATGTATGGATTCAAGGAACATTGTTGAGATATGCAGTTGTATTCCGTTTATGTTAAACAAGACAAGAACGGGGGGAAAAAACATTTATTTTACAATTGCCTTTTACATTGTTCTGAATTTACATCAGGAGAAATCTAAAGAGCACCAACAAAAATACCAGGGAATTTTCTAAACATAATATGGCCAGTATTTTGACATAAAAAATATCGACATGAGTGAAACATTATCCTTCTTTTTTGAGATTATAGCATCAAGCAACTGTGATGTAAACACAGAGTATGCCTCCTCTCCTTCCACCAGAGCCTCGTCAAGAGCAAAAATCACTGTCTCCAAACAATGTTTGCTTTACCTGTTTATCACCCCTGTGGTGTAAATCCCTTAACAGAGATGTTTGGCATTTCACACATAGCTAATTAAAATAGTAAAACAAAAGAAAAGAGGAAAAAACATGAATGAAAACAGACACAGGTATCAAGGGGACTGATGGATAAATGAGTGGTAAAAACCAAACAAAGGAACCTCTAAATTGGGCAGCACAGAAACAAAGTATCAACAGTTGGCAGGACAATCTCACCACAATATGCATTTCATTAGAAGCTTATAACACCACCAGAGTTAATGATATAACATTCCTGCATCTTAATGTGTAATACGACTAGATTTATATGCTATATATTTTTTTTTTCACTAATTTACTTTTACTAGTAATTTTTTTTCAAATCAATATCTTTGTTTTCCTCTCCAGAGTGGAGCATCCTGCTGCAGGCTACAAGAAGATCTTTGAGACGGTGGAGGAGCTGAACGAACCTATTCCTGCAGAGATCAAGGGTAAGGAAGAGAGTGGGTTACCTACTTTTCTTTGGCTTTTCTGCCTTAAGAGAAAGTCTAGAAAGAAAGACTCCAAGACATGTTCCAGAATAGCTTCCAAAAAGGCTGATTGATTTATGTTTAAGGAATAGTTATAGTTATTTATCATATTTAATTTTTATCTTGGATTGTATCCTTCATTTTATTAATCTGTGTGAATCTGTGCTGTCCTGTTTTTCAATCTTACCCTGTTGCTGTTAAATTACTGAATGTCCCCAGGGGGATTAATAAAGGTCCATCTTATCTTAGTTTGACCTTTTGGCACATTTTGATTAAATGGTCTGTTTTATTCTGTGTTGTCCAAATCATATTATATGACAAAAAGCAATTTAAAAAGAGTTCACAACTCTAGCTTTACCCGTTATATCTTGCTTGTTCAATCTGTACGAAAACACAAAAGTGTTAATTTATTTGTAAGGGTATTTATGTACTGGATTCACGTGTCAATTGTGTCTGTGTGTGTGCTGTGTGTCTGTTCACAGGTGTCATACCATCATGGCTGGGCGGCAGTCTTCTCCGTATGGGTCCAGGTCTTTTTGAGGTGGGAGATGAGCCTTTCCACCATCTGTTTGATGGACAGGCTATGATTCACAAGTTTGACCTGAAGGACGGTCAGGTGACCTACTACAGGAAGTAAGAACACTTCTCATTACCTTTCCAAATCAGGGAAAAAAGCACATCTTTTAACATACTTGTTTGTTCACCAATACGTTCTTTCTCTACATGAAAAAATATATATAAATCTGAAATCCCAACCTGAAGAAAGCTGTCTGTCGCTACATTTGGGTTATAGCCATCTGATTAAAGGCTTTCTAACTTTTTGCCAGACCTTTCTTTTAAATTGTTTTGTTCCTGAGAGAAAAACCCTTTCAATGTACTTGTTTTGTACTTCCCAGCACTTTGGACCTTTATTTTATAGATCTAAATCCAGACGCAGATCTTTTATGGCATCTGATTTCTGTTCATGCAGTTTTGTGCAGCCAAATAAAAAAGCTGACAGTAAATTCCTCCAAACAGGAATGTTGCAATGGAGGAGACAACAACAATTCTCAGCTGCAAACCACAAGCCTTCATCCAACTCCAATAGTTTTGTCTACCTAGCAGAATCAGTAATGTGCTTTGTGAAATTCCAAAACGACATTGACAGTTTGATTAATAGACCAGATATGTCTCGTGAGGTATGATATGTGCATGATATGTGTTTCTCTTCTCAGGTTTATCAAGACAGATGCGTATGTTCGTGCCATGACAGAGAACAGAATAGTCATCACTGAGTTTGGCACAGCAGCCTACCCAGACCCCTGCAAAAACATCTTCTCCAGGTAACCCCGAAACCACATACTGTAGGTGCTCTGCCTAATGTATGAAGCCAAGTGTGTTAAAGGAACACAGGTGACCTTTTGGGTGATATGCTCACTTGCTGCATTGATTGAGAGTTAGATTTATTTGTATTAGTCATATTATTGAACATGTTAGAAACAAAACAAACAATAATAATAATAATAATAATTATTATTATTATAACAAAGAGAAACGAATAAAAAGAAAATAGATAAATAATAGTTTCAGTTTAGATAAAGTTGCACAGTATTTCAGCTCATCAGATGATGATGTTAAACTACTTTAATATTTGTCAACAGCTAGTTCTCTTAACATTTGATGGTACATGCTTGTTAGTCAAATTGTTTATGAACATTTCACATTTCTTTCATGTTTAACCCAAAGTACCTTAAATGTTCTCAATTAATTCATCTTTTTTTGAGCCCAAATTCTAGCTCCTATAATGTTAATATGTGGTTGTATTCTAAGTTTATCAAGATATTAAACTGAGCATTTTGTTTTTTTGATCTGTTGGTTGGACAACAAAGCAGCTTAAAAATGGCAAACTGGTGTCATGTTAGTAGTAATGCTAATTTATTTGTACTAATTCCTGATCTTTTATGGCCCAACAAAAAATCGATATGTATTATGATAAAACATCCAATGGCTCAAAATACTGTTTTAATATTTTAACAAAATATTGCCTTGTTTCTGTTTAGATTCTTCACTTATTTCAGAGGCATTGAGGTGACTGATAACTGCATGGTGAACATCTATCCAGTCGGTGAAGACTTCTACGCCGTCACAGAGACAAATTTTATCACTAAGGTTGATCCTGATTCGCTGGAGACTTTGAAGAGGGTGAGAGCTGATTGGTTTACATCTTGCTGAATCAGAAACAGATAACGCTAAAGAAACAACAAAACTAGTAGCAAGTCTTACTTCAGTAAATCTTTTCAATTGAAATGTTTTGGTGCTACAGAACTTTTTTATTTGAGTAATTATGTGTTTATATTATTGTTGATAGACTTATAAATGATGACGTCATGCTTTATAAAATGACTCTTCAATTATGTCCTGTCTTGTGTACATATTTGTATTAGGTTGACTTATGTAAGTACCTCTCAGTGAATGGGTTGACGGCCCATCCCCATATTGAAGCAGATGGCACAGTCTATAACATCGGCAACTGCTTTGGAAAGAACTTGAGTCTGGCTTATAACATCGTCAAGATCCCACCTGCTCAGAAAGGTGACTTTTGTACCACATTTTAACTGTCATCCGATTGATTGTGAGTGATTTTAAATGGACTTTCTTCTTTATGAGCTGGAGTAAAATTGTAGTTCATCATATGCACCCACTCACTACAGAATGATAACATCACCCACTGCAACTGTGTGTTTTCAGATGGGTCGGATCCCCTGGAGAAATCCCAGGTTGTTGTTCAACTGCCCAGCAGTGAGAGGTTAAAACCCTCCTACGTACACAGGTACCGACTTAATTCATCAAGATCAATACACAATACATCATATTCATCATAATCTGATCTTTGCATCTGTACTTGTTTTTACACTAACCAAACACATTGTGTTTCTATGAACCCTGTGGAAGTTGAAAACTGCTGCTTATGGATTTGTTTTGTCTATCTCTCTGTCTTTCTGTAGCTTTGGTATGACAGACAACCACTTTGTGTTTGTGGAGCAGCCGGTAAAAATCAACCTGCTCAAGTTCCTGTCGGCTTGGAGCGTCAGAGGGGCCACATACATGGACTGCTTTGAATCCAACGAAAGCATGGGGGTAAGCAAGGGGCGGCGCAAGAGGGTGGTGGTAAGAAGCTTGTGAACCATGAATGGATTACAGACTCAGGGGCCTTTGGATGAGACTGTCAGCATGAAGTGTTAACATTTGTTGGTGGTCAAACACAACCACAAAGAGGAGCAAAAAAGAGATGGATGAGAACAGAAAACAGCTACTGGGATAGGCAGAACAACTACAAAGTGACCCAAAATTATAAGACTAATAATTAAGGACTGAAAAGAAGAGCAAAATGACAGAAAAAGCAAACAACAAACTATACTCAATGCAAAATGACCAAAAACAGACACAAACTAGCACAAAGGGAAATCAAACTACCTCAAAAATCCAAAATGAACACGATTTGTAGCAAAATTACCATAAAGATACACATAACTACCACAAAAAGTTGCTAAACCACCAAGAAAAGGCACAAAATGATACGAAAACACCACAAGGACCTGCAGCGGTGCAGCTGATTTGTTTCTCTTTCAGTCTTGGTGTCTCTACGCAGTAGGAGTGATGGAGCAACTGTTACATGTCTGTGTTCAGGAACCCATTGTCTTATAATAATTCAAGGGATGTTGTATATTTTGACTTTTGGAGGTAGGAAGGGAAGTGTGTATAGTTACATGGGACTGTGCCTGTGCATGTGCATCTTTGTTCATACAGTATGTTGACATATGTGTCTCTTCATGTATTTGTGTTTGTGTGCTGTAGACATGGTTTCACTTGGCCACTAAGGACCCAGCTGAATATTTGAGCATCCACAAGTTCAGAACATCAGCTTTCAACATCTTTCACCATATCAACGCCTACGAGGATGAGGGCTTCATCGTGGTTGACCTCTGCACGTGGAAAGGGTGAGTGTGAGCGTGTCGGTATAAGTTTATACCAAATGTATAATTAATTGTGTCATAATGAAATATCTCTGTGTTTTTTTGCAGTCATGACTTTGTGTACGACTACCTGTACCTGGCCAACATAAAGCAGGATTGGGAGGAAGTGAAGAAAGCTGCGATGAGAGCTCCTCAGCCTGAGGTCCGGCGATATGTACTGCCACTGGATATACACAAGGTGAGTAATGGTAATGTTAACGAACTTGAATTTGTGTGGAGGTGTTCTTTTAAAAGTAGTCTTAACTGGTCATACATTTCATAAAATGTACAAACTATTAAATGGACTGATCAGTTTTTTGGACAATGCTTGATTGGTGTTTAAATTATTTTATCAAAGCTAATAGATTATTTTGAACTCACTTCATGAAAATATAATTGTAACTTCCTACAGTAAATGCAAACATTTTAAATATTAATGTCCTAAACATAGAATAAAAATAAAATTGTATTAAAATAGCTCCATATGAGAGGCAAATATTTAATCTGAAGTATAGTTCTGTTGCTTCGTACCAATTTAACTGATAATAGTACCGATAAAGAGAAAGATTTACACTATACACACATTTCAACAGAATAATGATAAGGTGAACAGAAGACATTACAAAAGTTGAAAGCCTGAGGGTAGCACAGCTAGCTAGGTTAGCAGTCAGCTAAACATAGAAAAAAGTAATTATCCTAAATCAAAAACCACAAAACAGCTGTAACAATAACAACACTTACAGCCCTTACAGATATTGCTCCAAATTGGCATTTAAGGAGTAGATAACAAGATGCCTGGTAATATAGGCCTACCCGGACAAAGACCTGACAAAAATAGTGGATGTCGTTGTCAGTCAGCTGTTGTTGCTGTTGTTCAACTGAAACTAACTGCTGAGCTAGCTTTGTTAGCAACTTTTTCTGGATAAGTGTTGTACCCAGTTAGACTTTTCACATAAAGCACACAGTTCTCACACTATACTGTATAAAATACCCCCTCAGAGTAGACTGTTTGTGTATGTGTGTACATCCATTTGTGTTTGCTATCATGTGTGTTCAGGAGGAGCAGGGAAAGAATCTGGTGTCTCTTCCCTACACCACAGCAACTGCTGTTCTTAACAGCGATGGCACCATTTGGCTCGAGCCTGAAGTCCTCTTCTCTGGACCAAGACAGGGTAACACATACAGAAAAACTAAACATTTCACACCAGTAAAAGGGTTTTAAATGTATCTCCAGGGATCATTCTTGCTCTTAAAATCATGACAAAACAAAATTGAGATCCAACTAACTTTTTTCAGATGCCAACCACCTTAATTATTTTTGTCATTTTCTCAGCCTTTGAGTTTCCACAGATAAACTACTCTCTGTGTAGTGGGAAGAAATATTCCTTTGCGTACGGTCTGGGACTCAACCACTTTATCCCTGACAGGGTAAGGAGTGCTTTCATAATTCACAGAATGAATTTTGATGATGATAATGATTTTTTTTGGTGATCAAGATTTTGGGTGTTTATTGTTGTCTTGCTGTAGATAGTCAAGCTGAATGTACAGACCAAAGAGACCTTGGTGTGGCAGGAGGAGGACTGTTACCCATCCGAGCCGCTGTTTGTACCAACACCTGGAGCCACAGAGGAAGACGATGGTACAACACACACATAATTATACTGACAAGTAATCTGAAGGAAACAAAAGTTGTTCTCTTAAGATCAATTATTTTGATATCTCTACCAGTGAACCCTTTCATACCTCAAAAATCTGCCTGATAAAAAATGTAACTTATACTGTATTCAAACCTCATCCCTAGATTTATTTAATACCTTATCCTGATCATGTCTGAAATTGGAAACTCAAATGTTTTACCATGTGTTCCAGGTGTGCTGCTGAGCATCGTGGTGAAGCCGGGTGCAGAGAGACCGGGCTTCCTGCTGGTGCTGGATGCCGTGAAACTCACAGAGCTGGCACGGGCCGAGGTCAACATCAACATACCCGTGACCCTCCACGGCCTGTACAAACCGTGACTCCAACATTCGACCTATAAAAGCCAAGACACGTCCTTATGTACAGCACAACGCCTTCACTTTCCTGCCAGCACACTACATTTCTAACTAGACATGGATCAACAAAGTAGCTTTTTTTTGCATTGAATTAAAACATAATTTGTGTAACCATGCCATTGGGACCTGATAAAACAAATTACATTTACGATGTTGTTAAATAGAATGGAATTAATGTTCTTTCCACCCTTTGGTGCAAACTGGCTCACAATTGAACAGTATCTTTTAGCTGGTGGAGTGACTGTGTACAGAGAGTTTACTTCAAAAATAATTATTGCATGTTGTGTATGCAGTATACGGTAGAGTTTATGTAAAGCAGGTGTCATGTACAAACACAATATTTAAAACATTTATTTAAAAAGCTGGTTGCATAATTTGCTTCTTTATAGTATACAAATAAAAACACAATACAACTTTTTTTTATTTCATAGAACAGATTTATATCATTTAGAAAGGTAACTTCTGGAATAAGATAGATAGATCTACTTTATTCATCCCAAATTGGGAAATATTTTGTTACAGCAGTAATAATGTGTTCAGACATTAAATTAAAAGGTGGACAAAAATTATTAAAATAAAAACAAATAAACAGCAGGTATATATATATATATATCTACAGTAGAATGGACATGAACCACACATAATACTCAATATATAATGTTCAAGTTAAGTTAGACTGTTCTATAAAATACTATATACTACAGCAACAGTAATATAGACTTACGTATACTTGTGATAATACATTTGCATAGAAGAATATATATTGTTCTGTATATCCTACAAAATTATCCAGAAAAAAACGTAGTAAGGACATGCGTAATGAGTAATACAGCTCCTGTGTAACTGTTGTTACAATTGTTGTGTTTACAGGTTCTTGTGCCTCCCCCAAGTGGCTAAATCAATTAACGCATGTTAAAGGAGATCATATCTTGCTAATTTTAAAAGTTTCTACCAGCTCTATAAAAAGGGTTTGGCTCATTGGGGTGGGCAATGAAAGGATTTTTGTATCCACTGTACACTGTCCATGTGGACATATTTGTATTCAGAATGTGCAATGAATGATTGTCATTTGTGTTCAAAGTATACAATTAAATATTTTACTGCTCTGATTTCAATTATAGGACATGTGTAATCAAAACATAATTCCTTTATATAACTAGGAAATTATGGAAATTTAAAAAATACCCTAAAAGGGAGTTAGAGAAAAAATAGAGTAAAACAATATAAATCGTAAAATAGAATAAAAGTAAAGTGTGCAGTTAAAGGTCCCATGTCATGCTTTTCTGGTTATTACCCGTCCCCTTGTGTGTTATGTAGCTGTTTGTGTATGTAAACGGTCTGCAGAGTCACAAACCCTCAAAGTACACCCTGTAGCGAATAAAACTCTAACACAGAAAAGACCTGTCTATGCTGCCCCAGAACGCCTCGTTGGAGATTTATCTTTTTCCATTGTTTACTTCTTGGGTAAAGTGACGTATTTCGGGTATAGTGACGTTACGTTGCGTCCACGGAGCCGTTCCATTTGGACCAATCAGCGGACACACACACACACACACACACACACACACACACACACACACACACTGCACAGACATTTTGGGGGGCAGGAGCTCAAGTGAGAAAAAGGGCACTTCCAATAATAATTTATAATTTTTTTTATTAAAACTAAAAGTGAAATATAGTTGCACATCTCTGACTTACTAACCAATTTATTTTAATACCCTCACACTCACACAACTGTTTAATACTCAACAGAATTCTACTAAATAATCAGCTGACGCAGAGACAATAGTCTTATTTAGTATTCACAATGCACAAGAGCAGACAACAAACTAGTAAAATAATACTTCAAAATTATGAAGCTACTGTTTAAGGACATTACAGGCAAAAATATCGTTTTGTCTGAATTCGTCTATAGATAAAGCTAATCTGCATTTAAACGTAACATTTCAGGGGAAAATACTGACTTGACGCAAGCAACTATCTGGGGAAGTTGTGGTGATGTGTTTTAAAAAAAATACATTTTAGTTTGATCCTTTTCACCTTGGTAACTGCATGCAAATTTGCACATTTTAATTAGGCCTAGTTAACGCCTAATTTGCATATCAATGTGGCGATTGTGATGACATTATTAGATACACATTTTACTGTATTCACCTTTAGTGTCTCCCCTTAAGTTCAGTACATTAGCCTGTATGCCCATGATAAAATGCCTTAGCTCAACCTNAGGATGCATACAGCTCATCCCCCCCTTCCGCCCCTGGGCAATTCTGACCACAACCTGGTTCACCTCCAGACTGTGTACCAACCTCTGGTCCACAGGCAGCCGGTGCCCACACGCAACATGAATAAGTGGTCTGAGGAGTCTGAGGAGGCTCTGAAAGACTGTTTCGACACTACTGCGTGGGATGTGTTNAGCCTCGAGCTGATGCCATCTGGACCTGCCGCTTTCCTCGCCTTACACTTCTGCAGCTCCCTCCTCACCTGGTAGGTTGTGAAGGACAAGGTGTCGTCAGCGGGTGGAGAAGAACCGGGGGTTGATGTGAGAATTGTCTGTAAGCTGATGGCCGGGGGCTGACAGTCTCTGCAGCAGCTGTTCCTCCATCCTCTTTCTGTAGCTGTTTTTCACCTCTCTGATTTTCCACCTCAGCTCCTTCTGTACAGTCTTCAGCTCCTCTCTGTTGCCAGATCTGAAGGCCCTCTTTTTGTCTTTCAGGAGAGCCTTTATTGCAGTGGTAAACCAGGGTTTGTTGTTGGCAAAACACTGTACAGTCCTGGTGGGTACGAAGTTTTCCTCACAGAAATTAATATAGTCCGTGATGCAGTCTTTAAGGCCATTGATGTCCTCCCCGTGAGAGTCAGTGAACACATCTCACGCAGTAGTGTCGAAACAGTCTTTCAGAGCTTCGTCAGACTCCTCAGACCACCTCTTCACGGTGCGTGTGGGCACCGGCTGTCTGTGGACCAATGCTAATGGATAAGTTAGCTCAAGGTTGAGCTAAGGCATTTTATCATGGGCATACAGGCTAATGTACTGAACTTAAGGGGAGACACTAAAGGTNAACTCCACTGACGTTCCTCTGCAGCAGCTGTTCCTCCATCCTCTTCCTGTGACTATACAGAAGGAGCTGAGGTGGAAAATCAGAGAGGGGAAAAACAGCTACAGGAAGAGGATGGAGGAACAGCTGCTGCAGAGGAACGTCAGTGGAGTTTGGAGAGGCCTGCAAACCATCTCTGGCTACTAATGGCGCATTTACACTGCAAGCCTCGCTCGGTTTGGTTAGGCCTTATTAGGCCCGGCTCACTTTAATGCTGCGCTCACATTACAGTTTAGGAACTGGGGTAGTTACTATAGTAACGCAGTGTTGTGTAGACGGGGCGATCGGCTTTTTGGCGGGCGGAGCGACGCTGCATACAACTGCCGTGACGTCATCTTCAATGCGACACAACTCACAAAACACACAACAACAATGGAGGATGATGGAAGCCATCGTGTCCTTGCTTCTTGGTATGTGGTTTTTTCTTCTTAGGTTCACTGTTTTCAAAAATGCTGCAAGCGCCCGTAATATATGCGACAGTAGGGATTAAGTCGCGCGAGAATTGTGACGATTCTCTCTGACTAATCAGCAGTCGTCACTAGTTTAGCATATTTCGCCCCGGTTGTTGGCCTCGATAGAACCACGATTTAGTCGGGCCAGAAAAAAGGTG